>NC_020496.1:33054755-33075500 GCF_000184155.1 Fragaria vesca subsp. vesca | reverse complement strand
CAGTGTGTAAAAATAGTATAATTGATATCTGTGTTGATGGAAAGGTTTGATGAATGCAAATGAATGATAGTTGAGTGGGTGCCAACATAGTTGGGATGTGCTCAAACTATAGTGAGGCAATCTCACCTTTTCAGACTTGATGATGTTTTTGTACTTATCACGGGGCACCGGTTCTTTGTCCTCCCCGTTGTACTCTTTTATGGTTATGAATAATATGCACAGGCGTGGGGATGAGCCTCCCAGATAGCTGGGTTCCAAACCCCTTTTTAAAGAGAGTGATTTTGCTATTAAGTATTATGGAAGTATTATGGAGATAGGCAGAGGACATGAAGTTTCGATCTTTTGTCATTTGGAATTCTTTATCTTAATTTTTCACTGAACAGGAATACAAGATGTTATTGAGTTCCAGTTTGTCATGATTTTAGTCATGCTGTTATAGGCCCAGCACGGCCCGGCTCGGCCCGATTATAGACCCGGCCCGAGCACGGCCCGGTATGTTATGGGCTTGGGCCATGGGCTGGGCTGGGCTGGGCTTAATATTTGAGTATATGGGCCGGCCCGAGCCCGAACCCGTTAAGAAATGGGCCAACCTGGGCTGGCCCGAGCACGGCCCGAAGCCCGATTAAATGGGCCGGGCCGGGCTGGGCTGGCCCGTTTTCCACCTCTAACATAAACGTAGGTGGAATTGGATAAAATATCCAAATTTCAAATCTCATGATTAATTTTTTTTAAATTTTTATATAAATAAAACAACTATTGTGTTTCTAATAGGCCGACCCGCGTGCTTGGGTTGTGCTGGCCAAAAACAGGCTCTTGCCGTGTCGGGCCTATGGACCAATTTTTCTTGGCCCGGCACGACCCATTAGTATAAGATGCTCGGGCCGTGCCGAACCGTCAACGGGCTTGGGCAGTACCATGCTCATTTTTAATGTGCTGTGCTTGTGTCGTGTTTGTGCTTATCGGCCCGTTTGCCACTTCTACTTGTTTGGCTCTAGATGCTACTTCTTCAATCAATTAGGGGTCACCTTCAAGTTTCCCAGTAGAGCGGGGCTGCTCGAAGCCTAATATATTGTGTGTATATTTATTATAAAATCATTTTGAGCTCATGATGGAGGACTTTGGGTGCATGCATTGATGCATATTTGTTTCTTAACTCTAGGGTTTGGGATCGATTTATCTATATCTTAACTAGATAAACAAAGTAATGCCTTTATTCGCATCCCTTTCTGTTCCTCTCTTGTTCTTCAACTATATAATTATAGTTCTGCTTTCTCAACTGGCTAGGGAGTATGTGGCTTGAAACAAAAGCGGTGCATGCATCATGTTACAAGATCACTAACATAATAGCTAAATTCAATTCGCATTACTCAAAAAAATAAAATAATCATTTCGCATAACTAGATTTTGAAGTGAAACAGAAATCCGAAAAAAAAAATAGCTAATTAAGCAAAGACACAAAGTGAAACGTGATTTAAAGAGAGAGATATCTTCTAATGATCGAGGACATTATAATGAGGACCAAGTGAAGACTTTCAAATGAATGGTTGAATGAATGTTTTGACTTTTAAGTGATATTTTCTAATTCTCAATTTCTCATGTGCATGTCATTTAACCGTTCATTTGAAAGTTCTTACTCGGTACTCATTATAAGGTCCTCATTAAAAGCTCTCTATATTTACGGACTAGCTAGAAATTGTGGCTATCAGGGTATTATAGTATAGCGTGTAAAGTTAATTAAGTTGCGATTGTCGTGTATTTGTGTATTTGTAGCGTCAAGGAAATCATCTTTACCTAAAAGTAATTCCTTGTAGGATTTTACTTGTTGCTAAATATTCTAGCAAAAGATGAATGATATATATGCAAATTAAAGAAAATGGATCGTGCTAGAAATGTATAATTGCTTGAGATATGATGCTGCTGATATAAATTTCTGTCCACACACATATATATATTGAACTGGTTGTGACTATATGTAACTGTTAGGCCACCAATCTATTTGGTAGGTGCTAATAAACATGCCTGCTGCCTGGTTAAGTTTGGAACCGTCCAAATTAGTATAATGATGAAGAGAGATAATTAAATTAATTAAAGAAAAGCTGCATGTATGTATGATAATTTGTGAGCATATTATAAAAGTAAAGCTTTGTTTTTGGGTTCCATCCAAGTTGATGGGACAAAGTGGCCACTCCCGGCCACAACATAATTTGCAGATTGACTTGGATTTATCAAGCATGATCGTCAGTCGGCCTCGGGTCACTTTCATCGTCGATCACTCCTCCTCCTTTGTGTAGGAGTCGTCAACCCATATATCCCAAATGCGCCCCCCATTAGTTATATATGTCTACGCTTGCATCTGCTATAAATGAAAGGAATGGGTTTGTTTGTGTTTTCAAAGAAGAAAGAACTTAAACAAAACAATCCTAGCATAGCCAAAATTTGACGATCTAGCTAGTAAACAAGTGTTGGATGCAGAAAGAGGATTGTTTAAGGAATCATTAATGTGTGTATCATGCAGAAGGAGGATCTAGCTAGTTTAAGGAATATAAGAGGATTGTTTGTCTATTTAATTTTACACATAATTAACATGTATCATTGTATTTAAGTGATCGATTTCAACTAACATTAGACCAGCAAAAACTAAGAAGCTTGCAACATAATAATCACAAATAAAGTCTACAAGGTACAGAACAAACATATATAAACATCTCACATTCAAATGAACTCTTGATTACCAGAACTATGTAATACTTCTAAGATTACTCATGCAAGAGTTTGCGAGTAGAAACTAGCTAAAGCGCGCGCTAAAGAAATACAAGTTATGCATGCATGCACTAACTGACTCCTTCGATCCCCAAAGGGTTCTTTTTTATGGAATTCGATCCCCAAAGGGTTGGGGTCACGTAATTTGTGAAGAAACCAGTTGTGTATATATATAGAAAAGAGGCGCTTTATATATTTCGTAAGCTTTGTCATTAATTTCGTCTCTCTCTACTTCTACTCTCTCTCTCTCTCTCTCTCTCTCTCTCTCTCTCTCTCTCTCTCTCTCTCTCTCTCTCTCTCTCTCTCTCTCTCTCTCTCTCTGATCGTTAATTTATTACTGCAGTCCATATGTAGGAGCTTCATTTGCTCTTATTATTGATCGAACTCAATTAGATGGATTGATTGGTTTACTTTATACACATAACATAATTCCTATATGATAAATTAAGATGAGACATGCATGCATGCATATGCATCCAGAGATGGAGATGTTTTACTTGTTACTTAATTAGGAGTGGATTGTTGAAATGTTGGTTAAGGCCGGCAAACATTTAGGTCATTAGACAAGGATGTGTTATATTTTATTTATTAGTATTCTTTAGATGATGATCAAGAGAGATCAAGTAATTGAGTATAAAAATATCGAATTAAAACGAGAAAGAGATTCTTAGAAAAAAAAACTTGGGCTGTCATCTGAATCAAAAATGCACTTCAATTTTGTTCTAAGAATCTACATGTACATATACATGCACTTACGCTTGATTATGCATTAATTAATGCAAATATTACATGAAGAAGCTATATATGGTGTAACAATTGGTAAAAACATCTATCTCTTGTTTGAGTTATACTAATGCCAAACATTAATTTTCAAGGATTCTGCTACAAATTTTATTTTTCTCTCAAATATTGATATCATGCTTATCATTGTTGTCCATTACCGGTTTTTTCTTTCTTTCTTAACTTACTATCTAAAACTATTTTTTTTCTTCCTCAAAAATAGAGAATTAACACAGAAATTTAGACCGGATATGAAAAAACTTGCGCCTTAGAGAACTCGGGACTGTGATGAGTTCACCTTGTAGTAATTGAACCGCGTACTAGGTCAAATTTGAGACTCTGAAGCCGGGCACTCAAAACTTGAATATATATGCAACATCAAACACATATAAGATCTAGACGACCGAACTGAGACATGAATCTCTGGCGCCACTGATAGATATGGCGCCCTTCGTGCACTGAAACACATATTGGCTTCCAACTCTAAACCTATATATCAAACTAAGAGGTGGGACTCCAATAATCCTAGCTAGCTTGGGTAGCTAGACCTTGAGTTTAGGAACTTGTATCTCAAAACCTAAAAAAATTAAGTTCGTGTAATTGCCAACTCTTTTTCCTTCTCGCAGAGACGATAATATTCTCTCAAGTCTCAACCTATATATTACCTTTAGGGCATCAATTTTCCAAGTAACGAACAAAACTCAACTCACTCACATCAGTGCATCTCTGGGCAAGGGCATGACAAACAATATAATCGAAATGAGTTGTGATTTTTTATAAAGATATCTCTTGGTAGCTACCGTTTGAATTAGATAATATCTCACCCACTAAGTAATGATCCTTAATGATTTTAATCCAGTCTTCAAAATAAAATCATACCATAGAATATGACCAAGAAATCTCTGCAATGTATCTAGAAATTAAATTAAGATCAATATCACAACACTCGTATATATCTCCTGATTTTCTCTGTTTGAATCTCAAGATCGAAACAACTATATATGTTGTTTATAAAATAACATCCTTGCTAAAAGGTAATGGTGCTTATTGTAGGACAATATATATTCAGCACACAAGTCATAGAAATAAAATGAAAAAAATAAAAAGTCTAGGCTGCGATCATCATCATCACCACAAACCTCCATAGTCCCCCTTTATATTGCCCACCCTCCCAACACTATCATCACTTGTCGGCCTCTTTACTTCCATCATCTTCTTCATCCTTCCTCTTTCTCTGCAAGCTTTTGCGTTCTAATCAAGGCTTCATTCCTTTTGTGTTCATTTTAGGATCCGAATAATTCAAACAAACCATGAACCTTCAAAGAAGCAATAGCATTAGTACTAGCTCCATCACAACTAGAAAAATCGTCCCTTCAAACCAGCTCATCAGATCCTCCTCAACTGCTCTGGCACCACCACAACATCATCACCACCGCCGTCGACAAAACGACGACGTCTCCAACAAGCTACTCATTCCAAAACACAACTCTTCATCGTCCCCGGTCTCTTTCGACCACCTCTCCAAATCCCAAACAAAGATCTCCTCACTCCTCCGCTCTTTTCTTAACCTCATCTCCTTCCCAGCCACCATCATCAGTCTCCCCGCCAGCTGCAAGTGGCTCGCCATCTCTTCCCACCTCTCGGTCACACCCTCTCTTGGACGGAAAGTCACCGGAACCCTGTTCGGTAACCGCCGTGGCAGCGTCAGCTTCGCCGTCCAGCTCGACCCTAGGTCAGAGCCCGTTTTGCTTCTTGAGCTTGCCATGTCCACGTCTTCCCTCGTTAAGGAGATGTCTTCCGGACTCGTCCGCATTGCTCTCGAGTCCGAAAGACACCAGGGTTCCGGCCGCCGGAAACCTTTGTTTCACGAGCCGACCTGGACCATGTACTGCAACGGAAGGAAGTTGGGGTGCGCGGCGTCTCGCACATGCGGAGAGTCCGACTGGCACGTGCTGAGTACCGTCCGGAGCATTTCTGTCGGAGCCGGGGTGATTCCGGTGGTGGACGACGGGAAAAAGGGGGCGTCCGAGGGTATAGGCGAGTTGCTTTACATGAGGGCTCGGTTTGAACGAGTTGTGGGGAGCCGTGACTCGGAGGCCTTTTACATGTTGAATCCTGATGGGAGTAATGGAGGTCCTGAACTCAGCATCTTTTTGCTTAGAATATGATCGATCATTGTGTACGTAGAAGACAACAACAAAGGAAGATTGAAGAACAGAAATTAAAGAAATGGTGAATGCAGTTGTGACTTTGTGTAATTTACAGATTTTAAAATGCAAAACCATGTGATTTTATATCTTATTAGTTTGTTCTTATTATTGGTGTATATGGTTGATACTTGAGATAGAGTTCAACCTTCACATGATGCATGCATTACAAAAAAGGTGCATGCGAACTACTTGTGGCTAGCTAGCTAAGCTTATTCGATCTCTCTGGTGATCTCTGAGCTGTACTATTCACTGTAATTGGGTTTTATAAATGCATATTTACATATAATTATCAGGAAGAATGAACCTTTTTATCTGTATATGCATGCATGTTCAATACTTCATCATCGATCCTCACTGTGAAACTTTGATGTGCATGTAGTTATTAGCTTATATTCAAATGAAAATGATTTGCACGATAATGTATATGGCGTCCCTCAAATCTGCCACCAAAAAAGAAAATAGATGTTTTGTGGTGCTATTGTAGGGAACTTATCAAACAGAAAAAGAAAAAAGTTAAGGGAAGATGAACTACCACAAGGTACTGAGCTATCTGTCAATTGATCTCTTATGGATCGGAAGAGATCGATGCTCAAACAAAAACGACAGGTTTAGTGCAAAGCTCAAAAACAGAGACGAAAATAATAGATACAAAAAGTGCATGTTAATTGAGCTGGCGGACAAAGCTGGAGAAGTTGTTGTGCTTCAAGTAATTGGGGAGGAGGTCGCCGGCGAACTCCGGAGGACGCCAGACGACGAAGGTGGTGTCGTCTTCGCCCCAAGAGACGATGTGGTCGGTAACCTGTTTTTCAGGTACGTTCGAGTCCGGCAATGGCGCAAGGCTACACCGGCCAGTGCAATAGGCTTCATTCTATGACTCCCTTGACATTTAATTAAGTAGAGACTTTTGGGTTGGCTATCGATCTCCATGGCTGCAGGTTGGTTTGGCTTTAGCCACTCGTTTCCCGGCCACCATGAAATGTACGTCTCAGTCTCACTTTTCCGACTTCTTCACATGCACGTTTATTTCCTTCGCCAATTACCAGTTTCATCACACCATCAATTCACATATGGAGCACCAAAAACACTGTTTGACTCCACGTACCCCCCAATCCCCCATTTCATTCATTATATATTCACCCAATAAATCAAAATTGATCATTATCTATCTCCTCTCAGTGCTATTATTCTAGATGTTAAATCCTCTTTAGCTACTGATAATAACTTCCAGTTGCAATTTGCTCATAGACAGGCCAATATGGTGGCGCATAGGTTAGCAGATTATGGTCTACATTTCAATGTCCATTGTAACTGGTTCTCTATTGTTCCAGAGCTCATTCTGGATGCCATGATGTACGATCAGAATTGTATTCAGTAATAAAATTCCTACTTTACTTTTAAAAAAAAAAAATCAAAATTGATCACCACATCCTCGGTATCCTTCAGTTCCTTACCTCTATATATTCACCCTCCTCCACCAAACCTTCTACCAGCTCTGCAATGGCTTGCTCAAGATCCCCAAGACCCAGTTAGTCTTCTCATCTTTTCTTTCACTCTCTTCTATCTTTCAAACTCTAGCACTAAGTTCTTGTCGCAGACTCTCATCATAGTTTTATTGATCTTTCTGTAAACAAACGAGACAGTAACTGTGAACATGTGAAATCACAAACAAAAAAAGAAGTAGAGGCGGAGTCAGAAATCATAATCAAGGGGGGCCAATATAAAAAGGTTAAAACAATTAAGATAAACTTAATGGTGAAATTTATTATGATAGAAAAAGGTCTTAAACTAAATTATATATCAATTGACTCGTCATCAATTGACTCGTCCCTCCTACATATCACAAAAGTCATTGTCAAGAATTTTCGAGAACTACTACTTCGATATCAGAGTTGGATTATAATAAAGGTACTGATATACCAGCTTTAGAATCGGTACGTTTTGTTTTGAAGAACTCATGAATTGTTGATTGTTTACTCATATTGACAGATGTAATTAAGAACAAACAAGAGAGAGAAAGAGAGAGCCGAACATTTGTTTTTTTTTTTTTGATACAAATACGCTGCCATGGGTTTGGTCTTTATAGAGTGATCTATTTAAATTAATTTGTAGGGTAAATGCATAATAGTGCTATGAATATGACCAAATTAACTACTTTCTTTAATAAAACTTTTTTGTATCCTTTTCTATAGTTAACAAGCTAAAGCTCGAGCAGCTAAAATTTAAAGTTGGGGGTGCCAATACTTACAGTTTAACCAAAATTTAGTTAAATTGAGCCAAATTTTGAATGATTAAAACATATAATTTGAAATTTAGAGGCGTGCCCTTGAATGCCTCCGCCCATGAAAACAAGTCAGTTAACTGTGAACATGTGAAATCACAAACAAAAAACAAAAACAATGCGACCAATTTTAGTATTCTTTGTTAGATTTTATACCCCCGTAGAAGTAATCAAAGATGGTGTTTTAGAACACCGGTCAATTGTAAGTTCTGGTCCCATCCGTCGCATAGGTGTTCAAGTCATATGAACAAGTCCATATACAAGTTCGTTGTCATACTCATTAGGTATACCGACTTTATTTACTAATACCATGTACCAACCAACTTATAGTTGGTAGGAAAAATCCTCTACCAAAACCAACCACCGAAGTTGTTATATCGACTTAGTTGGTACGGTTGGTAATAAGCCTCTACCAAGTTTAGATTATGGCCCAAAAAATTGAAATGATAAATATAATTTTTTTACAAATATAATGCAATAATAGCTTTGGTCAGAGCAGTCATGGTTTCAAAACATACCATATTTACATATATTACACATTTTATAGGTTGTTTATAAGAGGTTAGAGTATCAATTCTCGTTTTCTACATAAATATGAGCATGTTACTAAGATTATACCGTATCAAATAAATCGGTATTTGAGATTATACCGTATTAAATAAGTTACTAAGATTATATCATATCAAATAAGTTGATATTCGGTTGGTTGGTTTCGACATGACCTAAATTGCTAAGCCTACTAGTGTTCTTAAGTTCTGCGTACAAGTACGGCATCTATACCCCCGTAGAGGTACACTTATGTGATACGCGATCGTATATAACTCATCTCACCCTAACTTATTTCCCGATGTGGGATCGTACTGAGTCAATACACAAAAACAAGTAAAAAAAACTAGTTATCTCTTCCAGGCTTCTCTGAACTCGTTTTTTACCTCCCAGCTTATCCACCACCAACTTCAGAACCTTTGAAACTCATCGGAAAAAAAAAAACATCAGAACCTTTAAAGATGATCCCACTCACCTCATCCAAATAGACCAACCAATCCCTTCCAAACTTTTCTTCCCCACCAAAAATGGCGGCGGCAGCAGCAGCAGCAGGGTCTAGAATCAACTGCTTCTTAAACCCCATAAACCCTCTCAACTCCAAAACCACCACCCGTCTCACCACCCACCTCCACTTCAGTCTCTCCAAAAAAACACCACCCACCTTCTCCACCCGCGCCTCCAGTGACCCTTTTGTCCTCACCACTCCTCTTTATTACGTCAACGCCCCTCCCCACATGGGCAGCGCCTACACCACCATCGCCGCCGACGCCATTGCTTGCTTCCAGAGGCTGCTCGGCAAGAGAGTCATTTTCATCACCGGGACTGACGAGCACGGTGAAAAGATTGCTACCGCTGCCGCAGCTAATAACTCCTCCCCTGCCCAAGACTGCGACCTCATTTCAGTCCTACATAACTCTCTGGAAAAATGTATGTTTCTTTTTTACCCACCTTGGAAATTTACTGTTTTGGTGAAATTTGCATTCAAGGTACTATGTTGAGTTTTTGGGTTTGTGATTTTTTATTTTTTTTATTTTTTTACAGTTAGATATAGGGTATGACAAGTTCATTCGGACAACTGATCCCAAGCAGGCAAGCATGAAGCTGTGAAGGAGTTTTACTCTAGGGTACTAGACAATGGTGACATTTATAGAGCTGATTATGAGGGACTTTATTGTATCAGCTGTGAAGAGTATCTATCAATTGTTTCTATTAACTGAACAAGTTAACATGATTACTCATTCAGCGAAAATCGTTAGCTATTCTTTTCAGTTGTATACATGTACATGATAAGGTGTGGTGGCTACTTAGAAGCTGGATTATGATCATTAGATATGTATATTCTGCAGGATGAGAAAGAACTGCTTGAGAATAACTGTTGCCCCACGCATCTAAAGCCGTGTGTTGCACGGAAAGAGGATAATTTCTTTTTTGCATTGTCCAAGTATCAGAAACCACTAGAAGAAACTTTGGCGAAGAATCCTAATTTTGTGCAGCCTTCATACCGTCTTAATGAGGTAACTGGACCAAATTACATTGGTTTGGTCAAGTATGCCACGTATTTTTATGCATTTTAACATTGATGTCATTTCATTAAAGAGCTTCATTGAGAAAGGAATTGAAACTGCTGATAACAACATCTATAATTTACACAACATTGAGAACCTTCTCTAGTCTCTGTAAAGCCTTGTAGGTTTTTCTTGCTCTTAAAACCTAAAGTATGCTGTTCCTTTTCCTGAAGGTGCAAAGTTGGATTAAAAGCGGCCTACGAGACTTTTCCATATATGACAGCAAGCAAACCATATATGTTTGGTTTGATGCTCTATTGGGGTAAATTCCCTCCCTCGGGCTTCCCTTCGCCTATAAATCATTGTCTCTGTGATTGTTAACTTCTAAGTTCTTGTTAGAAATTAGTGCCATGAGGTCATATATTATTCCAAACATATGGCAGACATATATAAATAACTTAGACAAGTAATGGTGACCTAATCTATTCATCATCTTTCATTACTATCCTTATGCTTATTAGAAATTTTTTGTTCATTTTACATATTCAAAATCTCTTGTGCAGGTATATATCAGCACTCTCAGATGATATGGAGCAACCTAGTTTAGGAAGAGCCGTTTCATCAGGATGGCCTGCCTCTCTACACTTGATTGGCAAGGTATGGTGCTATCAATGACTTTTTTACTTGATGTTTTCAAAAGTATCCTGAATCCTGGATGAAATAAACAAGACAACCAATGACTTAGTTTTGGTGAAATCTTTGAGTTGCATTTTAATAATCCTCCTCCAGCGACCTTATTGTTGACCAGTAATGGCAATTTAGATGTCTTAACTGTAGTTTGGGTGGTGTGGATGGAAATTAACAAAAGATTATTTGAAACCTGTGGGTGGGAGAGAGTTAAGTTTCTGGGCGTCTTTATTGGTTTCTACTTCTAAGGATTTTAAGGATTGTAATCTTTCTTCCACTATTCTTAACTGGCAAGCAGCTGTAGTATAAGCCCCTAAGCTTTGTATTAGCATTATTAGATGAGCTGCTAATCCTATAGCCCCAGTTGACCTCTTTAGCTTTTTAAAGCAGACTCCTTGTCCGCTTCCTTGTACTATGTAATCCTTGGCAGATGACGAGATAACCTGCCATGTTAATTTGCAGTTCCCTGCTGCTCAATTGTTTGAGATATGGATAGGTTTCGGATTGATCTCGAAAGCGTCTACAGAAGTAGATTGTTCTTTTTCTGTGTTCTTATTTCTCACTTTCATATATATTTACAAAATTTCACTAGGCAGTTTGCATAGGTATAAGCATGTGCACATGTTCTATGTATATGATAATTGGTATTTTGTTATTCTGTAGGATAGGTTTGCAAAGTATGTGTACATGTTCTATGTGTTTGATAGTAGGTGTTTTGTCATCGCAGGATATTTTACGTTTTCATGCAGTGTACTGGCCAGCTATGCTAATGTCTGCTGGACTGGGCCTTCCTAAGATGGTGTTTGGCCATGGGTTCTTGACAAAGGTATATAAACTCAGTATTTACTTCTGAAAGCCACACCTGAAACTCATTTGTATAGTGCAGTTTCTCGTAGAGGATTGGTATTGGAATCATGGATGAATTTTCTGTCTTCTCAATTTTAACTGTTTGAAGCCTAGGACATGGCATAGTTTCTGAACTTTAAAGTGGATTATTTTTAGTTTAAATATGCTGACTCAGTCATTGCTGTCTTCATCTAGATGTGTAACATGTCTGTGACTCCAATATGAGAGATGCCACAGGTTTATTGAATGGTCGTACCAGAAACTAATTGTAAATAGAATTTGAGTGATGGGGCATAATTTGACTTATTGGAGGCGTATTAAGCATCTGGACACATGAGTGATGGTCCTCTTGACTATAACTTGTTAGCCTTATGCACACTGATCAGTAGTGCATGATATTCAGTGTTTCATTAACTGAGTGTGTCAGTAGATTGGAGACAGCCTAATGCCATCTATCAATAATTGATAGATGAGTATGAGTTCTTCAAAAGCTGCAGTCATTCTGAATTAACTCATTATGTGAGGTTTTCTTGGAGTGTTATAGAATAAAAGTAGTTTTTGAAAGTCTTCTGTGTATGGATAGTTGAGAGTTTTACCCTGAAGCAATAGGACAGACTTCTGAATTAGCTGTCAGTCCTTTAGTCTTTAGTTGATATGATCTAGAGTCAAAACCAGGGCATTACTACAGCTCTAACTGTGGAAAGTGATGGATATTATAGATGCTCATCCAACTTGAAACAATAACAGTAGTGCAAGTGAGCAGGAATTTTGAATTTTCATCTCATGTATATAATTTTATTGTCATGCAGCAATGCTTTTATTTTTAAATTTTATAGGATGGTATGAAGATGGGGAAATCACTAGGGAATACAATTGAACCAAATGATTTGGTTCATAAATTCGGGTCTGATGCGGTCAGGTACTTCTTCATCAGGGAGGTGGAATTTGGTAGTGATGGGGATTATTCAGAAGATCATTTCATCAATATTGTGAATGCTCATCTTGCCAATTCAATCGGTATATCACTGCAACCTCATGAATGGTCTTTTGGGTTCATGATAGGCAATTTTTTCGTTATTATCTTTTGACAATTTTGTTTTTACCTTATTCTACAGGAAATCTGCTTAACCGCACTCTGGGCCTTCTTAAGAAGAACTGCCAATCTACTTTGGTAATTGATTCAAGTACTGCAGCTGAAGGAACTACATTCAAGGACACTGTGGAAAAGTTGGTAATATTTTCATGAAACTTTAAACACACCCTCATGATTTGCAAGAATACAAATTAGTGGAATTACTAAATGTAGTCAGGTTTGCAAGCCATGGAAGCCTTCTTGCAAGTATCATCATTCATGTGTTTAACTGGTTGCAAGCAACCATTTATCCTAGTCGTGACAACATGTTCATACTTCTGTAGGTTGAAAAAGCTCGGGTTGATTATGAAAACCTCTCACTATCATCAGCTTGTGAGGCTGTTCTTGAGATCAGCAATGCTGGAAATTCATACATGGATGGGTGTGCACCATGGTCTCTCTTTAAGCATGGGGGTGATGCAAGTGAAGCTGCTGCAAAGGTGGTCCTTTGTATTTCATAAATCTGTGGGTTATGTGTTTGTGTGGGCTTGCATGTGTTCATATTTCCTTCAATCACTAGCATAGTTGTACATAACTTTCCTTTCTCCCAGGAGGTCTCTAGATAAAATCATGTGTTTAAGTCAAACAACGTTAAATTATGATGCTTCTTTGAAAAAGTAGGTCAGTTGTTCATCATATATCACCGTGTTGAATATTTGTATACGAGGGGCAACACATAATTGCCTTTTCTAAAAATCTTTTTGCTTGTGGAGCAGGACCTTGTAATAATATTAGAAGCAATGCGGATTATAGCTATTGCATTATCCCCTGTCACACCAAGTTTAAGTTGGAGAATATATGGACAGCTTGGCTACTCAAAGGATCAGTTTGATGCTGCTATCTGGGTACCTCTCAAAGTTTTGTTTCATAAATGTAGTTTTGTTATGCCTGAACTATCCAGCTACTTGTTTGATAAACTAACATGCATTTTTACATTGCAGAGTGACACCAAGTGGGGTGGGCTTAAAAGTGGTCAGGTCATGGCTCAACCTCAACCAATTTTTGCAAGAATTGAAAGCCAGACAGAAGAAGAGAAGGGGGTCCAAGCACCGGAAGCACCCAAAAAGATGAAAAAGAACAAGTTACCAAAGCCCCAACAGGTGGTTGAAGCTTAAAGATTTCATTCCTTTCATGCCCCCGTTCATAATTTCATTTTCAAGTTTTTCCCCCAAAACATATATCGGATCACCAAATTACTCCAGTCAGAGATTAAATCGGAGATTGAATCCGTTTAGTGTAATGTTATCTTCAACAATAAACCTACTTTTTACTTATATGGAAAAACTATCTGACCTCATGTATTCAGGCATTCAGGAAAGTCAGACATCATAGAATTGAGAATGTGTTATTGACTTCAAAATTTCAATTAGCTAGATCGATGTCAGACGCATCTTAAGATGCTCTCTTCAAATCCCTCTAGCATGAATAACATATTGTGGGAGCACTAGCTCATCAATTAAACGTTTTCCTCACCTTAATTATTAGTTATGCTGAAAGACGTCAAATTAAACATAAAGAGATCCACAAGATCGATTTCCTTCGGGTATCAACACAGCGCAAGACTTTATAGTTAAACTAAATAGATAGAACTCATACAAGTTATGTACGTGTTGACCAAGTCTCGACTAATTGTAATTGAGGATAATCTTTGTGTGTACGTATAAACGTGCATTGACATAAGTTAATATATTCTTAATAGGAAAAAAAAAAAATAATTATATATATATATATATATATATATATATATATAGATTCACACATTCACACCTTGATCGATCATGAGATAACGAATTAAACCCCCTTAAGAAATGCATGATGGAATTGTTAGCTAGAGAATTGAAAAAAGGATGCATGATATGCATGATATGTTATTGAAACGAATTAAGGGAAGCAACACAGCACCAGCTGATGAATCTATCAACCTATAGAAGCCTGCTCGGAACTAGAACAGAGCTACACATGGACTCCATTTCTTATATAAGAAGGTCACTGCGGGTTGAAGGTACTCACTCATCATCAGACAAATTAAGCGCAAAACTCGAGCAAGCTATAAAACATGGTCAACGTTGAAGTTGCGGCGCCCAAAGTGGTGGTGGTGGTGTGCTTGCTGAGAGGGAATAGGGTGTTGTTGGGACGGCGCCGCTCATCTCTTGGTGATTCCAAATTTTCCCTCCCTGGTGGACACCTCGAGTTCGGTATGTACGTACTTGATTATATATCTTTCAATTCTCTTTAATTGACAGTCCTACTGGCGAATGAGGATATCCTCATTTTTCCAGTTAAGCTACTTATTTTGGAGTATCTGATGGTTATGAGCATGAGAATAATATTGCATTTAGTTTTCCAATCCAACATATATACCTTCATGTCTTGGGCGGCCATTTTCATTTCTTATATACCGGGCGGCATTCGTGTTTTATAACTTATTTGTATGTACCTGCAGGTGAGAGCTTTGAGGAGTGTGCAACAAGAGAGATGAAAGAAGAAACTGGTTTAGACATTGATAACTTGGAGTTTCTAACACTGACAAACAACCTGTTCATTGACGAAACCAAACCACACCACTACGTGGTGATTTGTATGCGAGCAGTCTTGGCAGATCATCATCAACAGCCCCAGAATATTGAGCCAGACTTCTGTGATGGTTGGGGATGGTATGAGTGGGACAACCTTCCCAAGCCACTCTTTTCTCCCTTGGAAAAAGCAGTTCGAGCTGGATTTAATCCTTTCCCCATCTAATCTGAATCAATCCCATCTATATATATCGTCCTAGCTAGCTACCGTACTACACCTTGAGATTAAGCTCATTTTTTTCTTCAAAGAAACCAATTACTACGTTGAAGCTTAATTATCTTAGAGATTACTCTTTTAATCAAGACTGTAGTGTACGTAGATATACTATTTCTTGTAATAAACTGCTAGCTTGATCCCCTCTTCAAGTATTCTACTTTCAGTAACATGCAGTTTCCCAAACTCTAAATTATTAAACCTCTAGTGCATGTGGAACAAATGAAATGGCAAGTTATTGCCAGGCCAATGACAAACTACATATGCACTATGTAGCATTGCAAAAACCAACAAATTGTTCTAACAGTTTTTTCATACCAGAAGAACAAATTATAGGCTGCAGCTCAAATAAAGGAGTTATCTACGGTACTCAGATGTATAACATACACTCATTTACCACTAATTGAACAAAAAATTACAAGTTAATTGAGTAAAATTTACAACATTGATAACAAAATTACTACATTTGTTTTACACATTTACATATAATTGAACCAAGTTAATACAATGATAGCAAGTTATTCATAAACTTGTAAATTGTAATAAGTTTAGTAATAACCTCTAACAAAACTAAAATTACCAAAGTAATAACTATCTTTACTAAAATAATAACAAATTTGTTGTTATATCAGTAAATGTAGATGTCATAAACAACAGGTAGGTACCTAAAAAAATTTTCTCAAGTAAATTTAACTACGTGCATTGCAGGCTTGTTAGGTTCCCACAACAAGGGTCTTGCAATAAGATAATTAAGTTCCAATACATAAGCATTAACAAGCTGATGCAATCTGTCTCAAACAAGAATTGTATAACAACATATGCATAACAGATAACATTATAAACACATAGTTAAGCATTAACAAATAAGTAAATAATAATGTCATCACAAACATTGCAACAACAATACGCCAAGACTCCAAGTCTCCAAAAGAATCCATCATTAAGTGAAAAGAACGATCCAAGAAAGTGATCGAAAAGCATAGATCATTTGTCATTCTGACGTCCTAGTGTTTGTACCCACATTTGCATGTCCATTAGATATAGTAAATGTCCATACGGTTTAATGATAAACGGCCCGATGTTTTCATGCTGTCCAAAGATTAGTTGGACAACGCATTTGGTCCAAGACGAATCCATTAAACACCAGGCCGTTGAATGATTTGATTTAAAGGCAGCTAGTTATTTGTCGGCCCATGAAGAAAGTTATAATGCATATCTAAAGGCCCATCGGCTAGTTACACAAGCCGATAAAGTTAGTTTCCAAGCCGATTTCAATGTCTTGAGAGATAAGTAATTGGTAAGTCGATAGTTGATATGAATAAGAATTTGTTCGAGTACGTGTTTCGTTCACCTAGAAAGTTTCATCAAGCCTTTGAAGAGAGTTTACTTCAAGACGTCTAATCACAAGATTAGTATTAGGCCGTTGATCGTATACAAACATAGACATTCATTTGCTTCACAGCTAATGAACTTTTTAAGTTCTTACACAACAACGGCCTATTGGCTGACAAGTAAACCAAGTACAAGTCAAATATCATAACACATCTCGTACTCCAGCAAACAGATATTTGAGAGCCGCCAACAACATGTCAATCTCTAAGAGATCAACCTCCTAGTATTGTTCTCATTCCTAAGGTTCCCTGCCTAGAAAAAGTTGATCAGTTTCGCCACATTAGTCTCTGCAATTACTCCTACAAGATCCTCCCCAAGATGTTGGCTAATATGTTGAAGGAGTTTCTGCCTAGTATCATTTCCCCTTTCCAATCAGCCTTTGTTCTCTGGCGTCAAATTCAAGATAATATTCTAGTTGCTGATGAAGCTTTCATTATAGAAGCTTAGAAAGAGTGGAGACATTGAGGAGTTGGCCTTGAAACTTGACATGAGTAAGGCATATGATAGGGTGAAGTGGGATTTCTTAGAAGAGGTTCTTATCAGAATGGGTTTTGGTACTGGTTTTGTGAGACTAATTATGGCTTGTGTTAAGTTTGTGTCATTTGCTGTGACTCTAAATTGGAAGGTGGGCAGTTATTTCAAGCCAACAAGAGGGTTACGACAAGGTGATCCAATTTCTCCTTACCTATTCATATTCGTATAAGAAGTCTTCTCTTCTCTAATTCAACGAGCCTTTGAAGTTGGTTCCCTTCATTGCATCAAGCTCAGTCCACAAGGTTCTACACTCTCCCACATTTTCTTTGCTGATGACTCTCTTTTCTTCCTCATAGCAAACTCTAGAAACTGTTTAGAGATTGTGAGACTTATTGATGTCTACTGTATAGCTTTTGGACAGTTGGTGAATTCAGATAAATCCAGCTTGTATTGTACCCCTAATATGTCTGAAGAAAAGGTCTTTGATCTATGTACAATTCTTCTTGGGGTTGTTGCTACTCAGAACTCGGGTCAGTATCTTGGACTACCTACTATTTGGGGAAGATCAAAGAAAGCTTCTCTTTCTTTTATCAAGGGAGACTTACTTATAAGATTCAAAGCTAGAAATTAGGCACTCTCTCTATGGCGGGGCGAGAAACTCTAATCAAATCAGTAGCACAAGCTGTTCCAGCCTTCCCTAGCTATGCATTGCTTTAAATTCCCTATCACTCTTTGTAAGGAATTGGATTCCCTTTTGGCCAATTTCTGGTGGGGGCAGAAAAAGCATGAGACTAAAATTCGTTAGAGGAGCTGAGAATTCTTAGGTCAGTTTAAAGAGTGCGGAGGATTGAGATTTAGAAACTTGAGCGAGTTTAACACTGCTATTCTTGCCAAACAAGTTTGGCGACTTCATTCTGACCCTACATCTTTGTGTGCTCTAAGTCTCAAGGGTATCTACTATCCTAATTCGGACAATTTTACATGCTGGGAAGAGTTCGCGTGCGTCATGGGCTTGGAGTAGTCTATTAGATTGTAAGGCTTTTATTGTGGATGGGGCAAGGTGGCAAGTAAGGAATGGAGAATCAGTTGATATTTGGGTAGATCGATGGATTACTGGACCTAGTTCTAGCTTTCTTAGGCCTATTATTCATGTGGCTCAGTCTAGACCGCATAGAGTGAGAGACATTATTGATTGGAACTCTTATAGCTGGAGTCTTAATCAGATTGAAGACTTAATTTCTAGGGAGGAATGCAATTAGATTGAGGTAATTCTTCTTGGGGATCAATCTTTTGTCGACAGAATTGTTTGGCCCAACACAAAAATGGAGAATTCATGGTCAAATTTGGTTATCACTACATTCACACCCTAAATCTAGTGCCAACCACTCATCATGCGCACTCTTCTCATAGGGTGAGCACATTGGTTTGGAAGACAATCTGGGTTATTGAGGCGTATCCTAAAGTGAAAGTTATTTTGTGGAAATTGATGGTGAATGCTCTCCTAACCTATCAGAATTTGCACTAAGAAAAGTTACCCAAACCCCTTTGTGCCCAGTGTGTGAGTTGTAGCTAGAATTTATCACCTACAATGTTCAGGAGCTGTGTGTGCGTGGTTTGTTTCTGAACTACACTACAAAGTAAATTTACAGTCTATTGACAATATTGATAGTTGGTTTGAAAAATCATTCCCTTAACGAGTGGATGTAAATTAATAAAAGCTGAGTTTCTCACCAAAGTTGCTTACCTTCTATGGGAAATTTGGAAGGCTACAAAAGCATATGTGTATGAGGCAATCCCTGTTGATTCGGTCATGGTTGCTAGGAAATCCGGTTGGGCTGCCTTTGAATTTACAACCTGCATACACAGCAATGCTAATTCAGTTAGTGCAACTTCGACAGACTCTCTTCATGCTCAGGTATGCATCCCCCTAACTTCTCTTCCTTACCTCCATTTTCTGTTGCCATTAGCACCACTCATATGGGAGCAGTCCCAGCCCCACATCCATGCCTAACCCCCTCATCGTTCCCTCACAATCCTTTCCCTTCTCAAATTCCAAGCCTACTGAACAATCATTCCCAAAGTTCTACCTCCCTGAGTCCAAATTCATCGTCTACCTCTGATCATACACCTCATCCCATTTTTTCAGAAATTTCCCTTCCCAACATCCATAACCGGTCTCATTCATCTCATTCTCATCTCATTCCTACAAGTCCACCCACACCACAAGTCATTATTATTGATCGCACATCCCCATACCTACACATCAATAGTCACCATTTAACTAGCACCATCATCGTAATATTCTGATAATTTTAAATATTTAGATTTAATTATAGGTATGAAAAGTTTTATTGGGCGTATGTTGACAAATTATTTATCAGTTTGTATTGGTGATTATTGATAGATCATGTATGATCTTTTGTGTGACCTCAAATTATGTGATGGATTAAAGTGAAATTTGTCAAAAAATATTTTGGACCTCGGTGGGTATTAGGATGCTTGAGAATTGTGAGCCTTTAGGAATTTATCAAGTTAATTGTGACAAGATTGCTTGAGGATTATTTCACGATCTCGGATGTTAAGTAAATTCTCGAGATATTTGGCAGAGATTTTTGCAAGGTGAAGACATTGATATAAGAGTTCGATATTAATGTGCACGTCAAGACGAGTTCGTGAGAAGTTTTTAGAGTCTTGAGTTATATTATATGAGTTTCTGATGTCGGAAAAATTATGAAAAAAAATATATATTCGATTATCAGGGTCAGTAATTCGATTATTTTCTGGTAAATCTTCTTTTCTATTACATTAAGCTGAAATAAGTTGATTATTGAGGTTCATAATTGATTATTAAGGGTCAGTAACTGATTATTAAGAGTCAGTAACTAAATTATTGGGGTCAGTAACTGATTATTGGGGGTCAGCTATTGAGTTACTGGGGTCAGTGACCGAGTTACCAGTGACCGGAGAAATATTGAGTTACTAAGGGTCAGTAACCGAGTTACCGGTGACCGGGGAAATTTGGCAATCAAAGTCCGGCGACCGGTGACTAGAGTCCAGCGGCCGTTGACCGAAGTCCGACGGCCGGTGACCGGAGTCCAGTGAGGTTCCGGCCAATTATTCTCTCTCTTCCACTTTCTCTCTCTATGCATGTTTAAGGGGTGAGGGTAAAATAGTTTTAAAATAATATGGTTTGTTAATACTTTAGTAAAAATTTGTGCATTTGGGCATAAAAAATGTTACCTTATAGTAAAATGTGGTAATGAAAAAGATTATTATTGGAATGGGAAATGAGAGGTTTAAATTAATACTAAATGAACATTTTTCCAAGAAAGTACTTGACTTTTACTT
>NC_020496.1:33048891-33054735 GCF_000184155.1 Fragaria vesca subsp. vesca | reverse complement strand
CTCTCTCTCTCTCTCTCTCTCTCTCTCTCTCTCTCTCTCTCTCTCTCTCTCTCTCCATCATTGCCCGCCCTCCTCGTCCTCAGAAGATATCAAATGCCTCGCCGGAAACTTCCTGCCGTCGGCCTGCTCTGGCTTGGGTGGGTCAGCCGGACCTCACCTAGGCCACTGCCGCCGCCACGACTCTAAGCTCCGACTACATTGGGATCGAGCTTTATTTTCTCAGGTCGTCCCCAACGAAAAGAGAGAGAAAGGGAGATTGGGTCTGACGACCCTTTCGGGTTGACCTGTCGGTTTTGTCGCCCTCTTATCGCCGCTGGGCTCTCCACCGATCGTGGTTGGGATCGTCGTGGGTCGCCGGAGAACAACCGAAGCTTCTCCATTGTGATTCGGCATGTCGATGCTCCAAAAAATAATCCAAAGACGTCGGTGAACTCGTGTCGACGCGTACTTCAACACTACGACCTTAAACCTTGAATTTGACATTTCAAGAAAAAACTCGAATATGAACATGAACTTTAACTTCAAAAATTACCAGGTGTGGTTACTAACCCTTGTAACCCAACGAAAACCCGATAAATTTCTACGAGGTTTCACAATTAAAATACGATTTACGGCTTTTAGAGTCAAGAAGCACGTGTGGCCTCCTAAGTTTATAGTTTATGGCTTATGATGAGATCAATAGTTGGTAAGCTCTAGCATATACAAGGTATATGATGATCAAGTACGTACTAGTCACCTTTAGTCTATATAGGGTTTATGATGATCGAGCACTAGCCCCTGTATGTATAGTTTGGATTTATGATGATCGAGTACTAGTCAACTCTCATGTATATAGGGTTTAGGGCTTATAAAGATCAAACAATAATCAGCTCTCGTATATAACTGTATATATGATTTACGGTTTATGATGATTGACCAATAATCAGCTCTAGTGTATACGTGATATATGATAATCAAGCATTAGTCACCTCCAGTGTATATTGTGTTTATGATGATCGAGTACAAATCACTTCTCATGTATATATGGTTCAAGGTTTATAATGATAAAGAAATAGTCACCTTTAGTGAATATATGGTTTAGGGTTTATATAGACAAGCACAATGAACCTATGTAAAAAGTCAGACATGTTTATGTCCTGATCTAGGCATTAAGTTAGACATGTTTATGTCTCGCTAGACAAGGCATTAATTACGCTTATGCTCCCCAAATAGAAACATAAGTGTAATTAAACTGAAAAGACAAAAATAGATCAATTTTCTAGTGTTCGATCTTAAAGGTTGACTAATTTAATGCCTCCCACTTTCACAAAAAGGATAACCAGCTGAAACCCTAAACCCTAAACCCTAATTGTTAAACCGAAAGGACAAACACGTCATTTCCTCGCATAGGTAAGAGTATATAAATAAAATGAAACCCTAGCTGCACTTTTTCTCCTCTCTTTTCCCCCTTGTGCATTCCTCTCTACCTTTCTTCACTCTCTCCCCCTATCTCGCCCCGATGTCCACCGGCGTCCGAGATGAGCTGAGCGTGCGGCTGGGGCTCACTGGCCACCACCATTCAGCTAGTCTCTCTCTCCTCTACCTCCTCCTAATCACCGATTGACATGCATCCATCGCCTTCTCAAGATTGAAATCCAAACCCTAAATCCCCAAATCCAATTTTCGGCCTAATCTCTCCCTCTCCGGCAAACTCGTGCTCCGTGAAGCTAAACCCATCACTTTTGTCTTGTTTTCACTCCTCCTTGAGCTCTGATTTCCCTAAATAAAGCCCTAATCTAATTTTCTTTTCTTTTGTATTTCTAGGTTTTGGTCGAAGTTTTCCGGCGACTATGTAATAAGTTGACCAGGCGACCTCGTTGACTTTTAGGGAGTTCTATCTTGTTCTAATGGAGCCGAAGTACATTTAGGTGGCGTTGTGGAAGTAGCGGCTGCGGTTTTGGGTTGAGGCAGTGGCTTTCTAGCGAGGGGAGGATCCATGTTCTTATTTTGATTCTCTGATTTGGTCTTGGTTAAGCGAGGAAGAGATTTAAACGCAGTCTGGTTCATTGATTTGGTACTGTGTTGGTTCACAAGGGTAAGGATTTCCCTTGTTTTGTTGTAGTGTTGTTGTTTTCTTGTGTGGTTTTGCTATTGATGGCTGATTTGAGTGTTTTGGTTGCTTGTATGTCAAGAACTTGGTGTTTTGAAGAATACAGATAGGTCGCCGGAACCCGTAAGAATATTCCGGCAAGTCGCTGGAATTTGGCGACCGATTCCAACAAAACAGCAGATCCGGCAAAGAGCAGAGAAGGTAATGTTCGACTTTTCCTTACGAATTGTGTCGTAATCACCTGTAAGAAAGTCAGGTCTTTGTGGGAATTGGGTTGCTCTCTGGTTCAGCAGTGTTGGTTCGTTCTCTATGATAGTATATGATTTTTGGTTTTGGTTGTGTGATAGATCGATGGATATGAGATTGAAAAATCTGGATGGCTGTGTTATTGTAGGTTGATATTATTCTTTCAGATGGTTATTTGGCTAGAGCTCTTGTTCCCAGTGGTGCCTCTATCGGTAAGTTTAGTGCAATGTATAGGTCTGTGTATTGAGTATAGTGGAAAAGTTGGTTTATTTTGGTTATTGGATTTGCATGTTTTTACTGGATTCTAGAATTTGATTGCTTGATCATAGTTTGATATGTGTATTGTTGATTTTGTGTTGAAAGTTGTTTGTAGAATTTGGAGGATCGGATGTGTGTACTTGTGTTTGATGATCTTACTTAACTGGTTAGCTTTCCTGAAATTGCACTACTGAAGAGATCTGAAAACCCTTCTCTTAATTGAATCAGAACCTCATTGAAGTGAAGTAAATCCAAGCTGGTTATTTACATTGCTTTGTGGTCGAGTGGACTAATTTATGTTAGTTTAAATGTCGTATGCAAGATTTGGTATCTTGCACTTATCTTTATTGACCGCATAATTGATAGTTTTTTTTTACTGTGCATGACTGATAGTTGATGGTGTTGTTCTGTTCTATCCAGACATTGAGTGTGCAAGCATTCAATGGAGCATACGGAATAAATTATGGAAGAATTGCAGATAATGTTCTCCGAAAAAGTTGCTACACTAAGAGCAGCAAAGATAAAGAATGTTAAGATATATGACACAGTTAAAAGCATCTACAATGCAACAAAGATGTTAAAGTTAGATGATGTAGTTCATATAAAAGTAGGACACTTTCTGAGTTGAGCATTGCTTGGTCACCATGTTATAAGTGTATCATGAAACTATTAGATTTTGCAAATTAAATAGGTAGACTTTGCTCACAAAATGTACAGCCGCTAAACAAATCAGGTACGTTCATCTCCGTAAACAAAATCAAGTACATAATCGACGTTCATGTACAGCTGCTAAACAAAAGAGGTACGTTCATCTCTGTAAACAAGTAGACCTCTTCTCTAACAAAACACGTAGACCTTTACTCAGAAATAAACAGACTATGCATCGTAAGAGCGTACCCCTCTCATGCAAGAGTGAGTCTGGGAATTCTCGACCTTTACTCGGAAACAAGCAGACCATTCTTCTAATGAAAATAGTAGACTCGACATATTAAATGAGTAGACATTAATTGCAAAATTAGTACTGCATATAAGAGCAGTACATGTCGTAACATTTTAAGTACAACCCTATAACATGTCTACTTTTATAGAAGCAAATGTTTCATGAAAGTAGTAGATTCGACATGTTAAACGGGTAGACTTTGTTTACAAAATGAGTAGACCTTGCCTATAAGACCAATACACTTTCCTAACAATGTGAAGTACGACCATCCGAAAAGTCAACCTTTATAGAAGGAAATGTCTCATGAAAGTAGTAAAACAAGTAGACCTTTACTCGGAAACAGGTACTCCTCTCAAGAATTCTTCAAATGTCTATGAATTCTGGACACTTTAGAGTTGGTCTACGCGTATCATGAGTCAAGAATCGAACATATTGTACACCATGTTCACAAAACAGGTTGGTTAGTCTTCGTAAACAGGTAGACCATTTTGCCTCACAAAAAAAGTAGACATGTACTCGTAAATAAGTAGACCAGGCTTCGTAAACAAGTAGACCTCTTAAGAATTCTTCAAGTGTGTGTGAATTCTGGACTCTTTAGAGTTGGTCTACTTGTAGTGTGAGACAATGATTCGAAAACCTAGCACACCATGTTTACAAAACAGGTAGGTTTGTGTTCGTAAACAGGTACACCATTTTGTCTCACAAAAAAGTAGACTCTTTCTCGTAAATAAGCAGACCAGGCTTCGTAAACATGTAGACCTCTCAAGAATTCTTCAAGTGTGTGTGAATTCTGGACTCTTTAGAGTTGGTCTACTTGTAGTGTGAGACAATGATTCGAAAACCTGGTAGACCATGTTTATAAAACAGGTAGGTTTGTGTTCGTAAATATGTAGACCATTTTGTCTCAACAAAAAAAGTAGACCCTTTCTCGTAAACAAGCAGACCATGCTTCGTAAACAAGTAGACCTCTCAAGAATTCTTCAAGTGTGTGTGAATTCTGGACACTTTAGAGTTGGTCTACACGTAGTATGAGTCAATGATTTGGAAACCTGGTAGACCATGTTTACAAAACAGGTAGGTTCGTGTTCGTAAACAGGTAGACCATTTTGTCTCACAAAAAAAGTAGACCCGTACTCGTAAATAAGCAGACCAGACTTCGTAAACAAGTAGACCTCTCAAGAATTCTTCAAGTGTGTGTGAATTTTGGACTCTTTAGAGTTGGTCTACTCGTAGTATGAGACAATGATTCGAAAATATGGTAGACCATGTTTACAAAACAGGTTAGTTTGTATTCGTAAACAGGTAGACCATTTTGTCTCACAAAAAAAGTAGACATTTTCTCGTAAATAAGCAGACCAGGCTTCGTAAACAGGTAGACCTCTCAAGAATTCTTTAAGTGTGTGTGAATTCTGGACACTTTAGAGTTGATCTACACGTAGTATGAGTCAATGATTCGGAAACCTGATAGACCATGTTTACAAAACATGTAGTTTAGTGTTCGTAAACAGGTAGACCATTTTGTCTCACAAAAAAAGTAGACTCGTACTCATAAATAAGCAGACCAGGCTTCGTAAACAGGTAGACCTCTTAAGAATTCTTCAAGTATGAATTCTGGACTCTTTAGAGTTGGTCTACTCGTAGTGTGAGATAATGATTCAAACAGCTTGTACACTATGTTCACAAAACATGTAGGTTAGTCTTCGTAAACAAGTAGACCATTTTGATCTCGTTCTCTTTTAATCTTAACCGTTGATTCCTTCTTTGAAAACCCAACCAAGGTCAACTGACCCAAATTGGGTCAAGCACTCCTCTCTCGCGTACGATGAGAGCTGAGAAGCTCTTCGTCCTCTGCCGTCTTCTCCGACGCCGCCCGGCCGACTCTGGCCACCATTCTCCACAAAACCACCACCAAATTTCTTCTCTCTTTCCCCTCTACATAACCCAGCCCGTGTTACGCACATACTGATTCAAAGATAAATCGACGGCGAGAAGCTCCGACTGTATTCGTTTGTTTCCGCCGTCTCCGGCAATGACTTGGCCTAGAACTGGCATATTCGAACTTTTCCCTTCATTCTCTGCACCCTAGTGCCCTTATTCCCTCGAATCTTTTACAAAACTTAATAACCCCTTTACTGTCGAATTTGAGTTTTCCGGCGAGCTGCTACAGTGGATGCCGACGAGGCTTTCTGACGTCCTCTACTTCTTCCGATGACCTAGGTCGACTTCAGAGGTGTTAAGCAGTGGTAAGTGACTTTGTAGCTACTGAGCAGGGCTGCTGTGTTTTCCGGTGTGTTTTTGAGAGAGAGAGAGA
>NC_020496.1:33041609-33048871 GCF_000184155.1 Fragaria vesca subsp. vesca | reverse complement strand
GTGTGTGTGTGTGTGTAGTAGAGAGAGAGAGANAGAGAGAGAGAGAGAGAGGTTAAAAAAAACTGAAGATTAATTGGTAAACAAAAAAAACTTAACGAAGTTAGTGAGTTAGTTGAGTCAACTAACAGAATTAATGCCACCTAATCGAGGTATGCATACCCTAAGACGTAAGAGGATCCCATAAAAAAATCAGACAAAAGAGAAAATATAAATCCATAAAACTAAAAAGTGAAATAAAAAGTGGTTAAAAAGCCCTGAACCTGAACTTCCCCACCGAGTCCCACTAAAACCCAGAGAGAGAACATTTGAAGCTTCCCGGGAGGAAAAATGGTGACAGGAGGACTAAAGGAAGTAGTGAAGAAGGGTCTGGGGTTGGCAGAGATGGAGTTCATCACCGGCGGCGGAGCCATCAACTGGTTCCCAGGCCACATGGCTGCTGCCACCACCGCCATCCGTGACCGCCTCAAGCTCGCCGACCTCGTCATTGAGGTCCGTGACGCTCGCATTCCGTTGTCCTCCGCCAATCAGGACCTTCAGTCCCAACTCTGCTCCAAACGCTCCCTTGTTGCCCTCAACAAGAAGGACCTCGCCAACCCCAACATCATGCACGTAATATTCACTCATCTCTATCTCACTTCTTGTTCTTTGTTATTTGAAGTCAATGATTAGAACTTTAGTTTCTGCAGAGATGGACTCGGTTTTTCGAATCGTCTGGGAAAGATTGCATTCCCATCAGTGCGCATAGCAAGAGTTCTGTTTCCAAGGTACATTCAGTTCTGTTTGGTTTCCGGTTTTGTGATTTTGATTTGGCTTTTACAAACCTGAGTTGTGTTTCGGGTTTTAATCGAAGCTTCTGGAGCTGGTGGAGTATAAACTGAAGGAGGTGATTTCGAGAGAACCCACCCTGCTTGTTATGGTTGTTGGGGTTCCTAATGTTGGCAAATCAGCTCTGATTAATTCTATTCATCAGATTGCGTCGTCTCGCTTTCCGAGTGAGTTCATATTGTTAATATTAGTGGCTGCTATTTCATGCACTTTATAAGAAAGACTGAATGACAATGTTCGAGTTTCTTTCTTAGTGCAGGGGAAGATGAAGCGAGCTACGGTCGGCCCTTTGCCTGGTGTTACTCTAGACATTGCTGGATACAAGGTCAATCGCCATTGTTTATTATTGAATTTTTCGTCTTCTCTGTATTTCATTGTGGCTCTGACCTTGTTCGATTGTTTATCTGCAGATTGCTCATCAGCCTAGCATATATGTTCTTGACACTCCAGGTGTATTGGTTCCAAGTATCCCAGACATAGAGACAGGGTTAAAGCTAGCTCTTGCAGGTCTGTCTTTCTATTTTTATTTTCAGCTAACTGGCAGTTTGCTCCGGTAGTTATTAGTGTGGCTGTGGCATTGCTAATGTATTTGACCTTCAGGTATACATGGCACATAGAAAGACATATTTTAGGAAGTTGTGGTACAATTGCACTTAATATGTTTTCAATAATTTCCTTTGATCAGTTGGTTCTTTCTCCTCAATTTCATTCTTTTGTTCTTTTGCCTTTCTGAAAGTTTATATTCTATCCTCCTTCAATAGTCCGTCAGATATAGGCTTGGGTCTGTGCTTATCCTTGACTATTACATAAACTACTTCATTAAATCATTGTGAATTATTGATTAATGTGCACACACACACACACACACTTTCCTGAAATCTATGGATACTGCAGTTCCCTTGCAAGTAGTAAATTGGGATTTAGGCTCTATGTCAATTTGTCTTGAAATGTAACGTTGTTTTGAAAATGCATGGTAAGATTATATACATCATGATCTGTAGAGACCTGTGAAAACTTATCCCAAATATTGAGCCTTAGAGAAAATAAGGTCACTTTAACAAGTTTTATGTCTTGTGTCATTTAAGTATACAAGGAATGATTACTCTGATAGTTTACATCTTATGAGGCTAAAAGGAAGGCTGGTTCTGAGTGCTTATGGTGGACTTAGAAGGTCAGTCGATTTATAGTTTTCAGCAGAAAGAGAAGGGTTATAGTTTTTCGCAGAAATAGAAGACTTATAGAAGCTGTAGTTTCAGAGTACCTAGGGAAATAGAAAATAGGGGCTGCACAAGAGAGAGAACATGGTAAGTGAGGACTCTCAGTCACTTCATAACAAGATGCCCTTGAAAACTCACACACATTGGACTCACCAGAAGACTCTAGTAGACTCTGCATAGCACTTGACTTCTCTAAGTATCTGAATAGAACGTAGCCTTAACTCTTAGGATGTGGTGCCTTGGAAGTTTGCAGTGCAGATTTCTGCTCTGTTTGCTATTAATCGTCCTGCTTTTGGAAAAGGGAAGAATGCCAAAACGTTGTGGGGGTTGCTGTGTCTTTGGGTGCTGTAGATGGAAAGAAATAGAAGAAGTTTTCAAGTCTATGAAGCGGTAGGGCTTGAGGATCTTTGAGAGAGAGTTAGAATTTGGGCAGTTCTTTGTCCTTCAGTTTCTGAGGCTTTTAAAATTTATAGTTTCTCTTGTATTTTAAAGGATTGAAAAGCAGCAGTAGTCTAGGAGTACTCTCTGTTTCTCTTTTAGGGGTTTCTTCAAGGGGTTTTAGATTCTGGTACCTCTCTCGTAAGTTTGCTGCATCATCTTTGTCCACTTTGTCTAAATATATCATCTCTTTAATAATTTCTTTTTCCCTAAAAGCCTTTAGGATGGCTCTTCCCATATTATATCTTAGTCAGTTAAACTCTTAAACTACCATGTTGAGACTATTAAAATGGACAAAGAAGACCTTAGGTCTGGTGCTGGGGTAATGAACTTAATGTCTTAATCTTGGGTTTCCACAAAGGGTTTCATTTTCCAGCCAGGTTTATTAACTGCATTAACATGCTTTTCATTGCTGGCTCATATGGAAAGATCTCCAAACCTTTGGAAATTTAAGGTTATTGTCAAATTTCCTATCTAAATAGTGTATGATCTATGTGACTGTAAGTATCGATTAGCTAAATACATACTGTGTAGTATTTCCAAATTCCATGTGTAAAAAGAAGAATGAATATATCATTTACATGATTCAATCTGGACATATTGATGAAATTCACTGAAGCTTCTGTTAGAAACCCCTATGTTCTTCATAACCAGTTAAGCTATAGGTTGGCATCTGAGAGATTGTCCTTGGCATTTACTTTAGATGGGGGTGGATGTTTGTTTGTTCGGTCAGCATAAAAAATCACTGAATCTTATTAGTAGTATCAAATGAACATGCAGGATCTGTTAAAGATTCGGTGGTGGGGGAGGAACGTATTGCTCAATACTTACTTGCAGTTCTAAATACTAGAAGGACTCCTCTTCACTGGCGAAACTCACATAATAGCAGAATGGAAGGCATTCAATATGAAGCTGAGGAAAAAGTTGACTATAGTCTTAAAAATCTTCGACCAAGGAGGAAGCTGCCAAATAAGTCTGGTGTACTGTACGTTGAGGTAATTAATTGATGTTACTGTATTTTTTTTTATGCACAGGATATAGTACCCCAACTTTTAGTGCTATGTGGGACTGCTTCATACTTCTGAGGTATCTGATGTCCCAAGCTTCACTCTTCAAACTTAACTTCTGGGGTACATAAATTGATTAAATTCTAATTTTCTTATTGAAAGGAAAAAAGATACAATTTTCATCCTATACTTGTATATTTTTTTTTTTCATTACCAGATGCTAGGCTTATTATATTTTGGTATCCGACTTGCTCAATTATATTGGGTAACTAGCCTTGTGGTTGGTTTTTCTGTCCATATTATCTACATGTGTACTGTGTAAATAGGAATTATTTTATTCAAATAAGTCCGTCAGGGAAGGTCTGGATGGAAAGAAGCAAAAGGATTCTTTTAGTTTACAGGCCAGAACTTGTGGGATAGATTTTGGACATTGGTATGGGTTTTGGTTAAAATTGGTTTTACGGGGAACATGTTATGTTTCTTTAGTTGTTGTTTGGTTTAGGATGCTGCTGTATGTTGAATTTTTTGAAGTAAGAGCGTGGAGTTTTTTGTATAGAGAGATTTTGTACATCAGTATGGGTTTGAATTTCAATTTTCTTTCTTTTTAGTTCTTGTTTGGTTTATAGAAGTATTGGGTTTGGTGTTTGATCGAAGACCGAGTTTTTGTTAACATAATAGCCTCCTAGAGTCAATACTGTTAGTCTTTTATTTAACGGTCTCTGGACACAACCAGGTATGGATTATGTATTATGTATTACAATCAATGAACAATAAAGTCTGTCAGGGTTGTCAATAATAAATTGGCATTCTGAGGCTTAATTAAGCAGAGTTACATTAAACAATGACACTGTACATCCAATTAACTTCATTGTCTTGCTCATTGTAAGAAGTAAATATAAAACTGTATTACATGAGTCCAAGGATGGAGGAGCTTTAGGAGAGAGGTCTGGTGAGATTCTAGCCATCTGTTTATGTAGCTTTCTAATATTATAGTTATATACTGCCTTGCTTTGGAAGGCAGCTGTGGTCTAGTTTTTTTTTTTCTGTCTGGCTTAAAGTGGTTAGTGTGAACCTTGGTTGGTCGTGTTGTATCTCATGAGTCATCTTTTGCATCTTCTCTATTGTGGTCCACTTCTCCAGTCTCGACTACATTATTGTTTCAAGTTTTTGACTTATAGAAAATATTCTTTTTTTTGTATTGTTAAGTTTTAACTGATGCTCCCACAAAAAGAAAATAATCTGATGCTCACAATCCATTTCTTATTGCTATTTATTTATACTTGTCCATCAGTTTCAGTTCGTATTTAGCTTTGTTTTCTGTTTTTTGTTTTTTTGTTTCACAATTACAAGTGTACCTACACAAGAGTTCTTGGTGACTTGATTTGCTGTTATTTCTTCACTTTCCAGGATCTGGTAACAAAAGTAGAATGTGCACTCTATTCGACTCTGTCAGAATTTGATGGCAGTGTAGATGATGAAGCTGACTTGGAGGTGCTTATAGATCTGCAGTTTGAAGCACTGCAGAAGGCACTGAAGATAGGTAACAAGGGGCCAGAAGCTCGGTTGATGGTATCTAAAAAATTTCTTACCCTATTCAGAACAGGTAAGTTAGGTCCTTTCATCCTTGATGATGTCCCGGATTCTAATTTTCCTTGATGAGATCTATAACTTGTTCATGAACGTCTCTTTGCAATCTAAATGTCGCATTAGTGGTCTCTCAATTTTCTTCTGTTGTATTAGTTGTCATTCACAGTTGTTCATTTTTGTGAACACTCAGAAGTGGGCTCCAATACACAACATAAACTTAGGTAAAATATTGATAGGATAGAGTTTTCTTAGTAAATTTTAGCTTCATAATAGTCATATGATTACCACATCTTAATATTATTGCGAAAGCTGTAGTATTGTAGACAAATTGTCTTCCTGTTGGTTCAAAGAAAAACAAACTGTAAGGACAAGTTATGTTCCTGCACAGTGAATAGAGAAGACAGCTCAGAGCTTGTGGTTCAGGGTTTCCAGGAACAAAAGCGAGCGGTTATGCAGATCTAGCATGTTAAAAAAAAAAAAAAATCTACTTATTATCAAACAAGTAGTTTGGAAGCCAGAGGACAGCTTTTAGTTTGGTTAGTTGCTGCAAGTTCAGTTTGAATGGGTAATGACAGTTTGGCTAGAGAAAATGACTATTTGGTGTTCCAGATTAGTTTCTTGCAATTGCATGAGCTTTGATCAGGTCATTGTTATCTTGTAACAAGGAACTTGCAACCATGTGACTTGCATTTGGAAGAAGTCATCCTTAGGAACACAACCGAGCAATGAATCTTGTTTTTCCTCATTTTAGTCATTATAGCCATAGCTAAGTTTCACTGTGGAGATCTGCTCGAACAGGCTTTTGTTTTATCGATGAGTTAGACGACAACAACAAAGCCAAAACACAGCCACAAGGAACACGATGCTCAAACAGGCTTGCAGCACATTAGGAGTATTTTTTTTTGGTCGGGAAAATTCTTATATTAAGCCACCAAGGCAACGAAGAAACACAGCTACAAGAGAAAAAAACTGGAAAACCAAAGCAACCAAAAAAATAAAAGCACAGTAGTAACCATTACAAAACAGTAACGTCAACCGTTTTGTAACGTCAACCGGCGGACCAGGGAGTCTGTCATTTCTCAGAACAGAAACAATAGAAGAAGGGGGCCTGTTGGTCCAATCCGAAGAGCACTTCTTCAATTTGGCTAATTTCGCTGCAACATCTGCTGCACGATTAGCTTCTCTTGGAATCTAATTCTAGCATACCGAGTTAAACATAGAGAGCAGATTGTTTATCCTCGATAACAAGGGGGATATCCTCCAGTTGTGCGTAGCATTCGAGTCTCTTAGTGCCTTTACCACATACTGAGAGTCACATTCTAGGCTTATGTCCTTCAAGTTGTGGTGTGCAGCAAGTAAAATACCATGTAGCACTGCATTTGTTTCAGCTTCCTCAATAGAATTATGAGAAGCAAAAATACTAGCTCCAGCCACCGAATTCCCTCTATGGTTTCTGATGATGATACCCAAGCCACTAACCCTACTTTTGCAGTCCCAAGCACCATCCACATTGATTTTTGAAATGAGGCCAGTGGGAGGGGACCAACCAGAAATGACATGCTGCACTACAAAATCATCCTCCCCTGTGTCCTCCTTGTTATGGACCTCCATCCATTCACCAAAGGCATCATTGATCTTCCTTGTTACTGATGTTGTTCATTATTATCTCACACGGTCACACCGATGCTTCCAAATTTCCCATAGGTGAAAAAAAATTAGCTGGAAAAATTCAATTGGGGAATAAGAACTCATACTAGCCAATCTACTCATTGCAAGGAGCCCCCACACAAGAAATTTGAAATCTTTGGAATATTTTTTGGATGCCAAATCAATTTCCAAACTCTCTTGTCAATATGGTGGGATGTGGAGGGTCTGGACTCAGCAACCCCTTTTAGTTCCATTTCAAGAATCTTGAAATAACCAATTTTTACCAAATAGTCACTTGACTTTGTGGGAGGCCAAACCAACCGATCCTCAGCATTTCCCACTGACATGCTCGTTATCGGGCGTGTGACAATTAAGAACCCTTTTTGACAATCGTAGTATAAGGCAAATAAGGTTCGATCAATCCGGGGGCTAAGGGTGCTCTTGTAACAATGGTCATGTAAAAAGTCAGTAGTTACAAGTCTTTATTTACAATTATACATATGATACAAACATATGATACAAGGTAAAAAGGGGGGGGGGG
>NC_020496.1:33035511-33041533 GCF_000184155.1 Fragaria vesca subsp. vesca | reverse complement strand
GGGGGGGGGTTGGGGTGAGTGGGTTGAGAGTGATTTTGTCTAACATTCCTAAAAACAGAAAATAAAGTATATATATATAAGTGATCAATTCATTCAACACTTCCATTCATTCAACACATCAATAAAAGAGAAACTCAGATTCAGACCACACATCAAAGTTCACGTTTCAACCTTAGCAATTCGATAACATGTCAATTCAGAGAACTAGAAACAATCTTAAAACACAAGCCTACAAGGTCATGCATTTTTTAGTTCTACTTATTTGTCCCTAGCACAGAACGTCTAGAACTAGGACATCTCATGCAAGGCTGCTATCAATACTACAAGTATCTGTCTACACTTAACATGAGTCCTTAAGATCTATAGAACGAGATTGAACACAATTATATTATGAACGTCACAACAGGGAATTGCATAGTATATGTATTCAGCTATATCTATGACACAACTTCCACCACTGGAGATCTACACTTACCTACGAGGCTTAGCATAAATCATGGCATTAGTTAGCATGCATTCTAACATAGGTATATCAAACAACAACACATACTTTCTAACCTATGAATTGACAAGATCAGATTGCTAAAAATATCATTAACGAAACTTTAACATGCTTTACTAAAATTCAGAATTTACCAACAACATAACCATTGAAACAACATCCAAATCCAATATTTGAAAACCGAAAACATGTTTATGAAATTGTAAAGGAAAACTAAACAAAACAGATGTAGGGTTACACTTTATCAGTCTTCAAGAAGCTTGTAGACATCTAAAAAGTGCTCCAGCTTCAAAGCTTCAAGGCTCCCAAGTTGCTGCTCTTATGGAAACATCCAACAAGGCTTTGGCAAGGAAGAAACTCAGCAAAGGAGAGGGAGAGGCCGCTTAGCAGAGCTATGTGTTTCCCTGACTTTTGTGTGAATGAATGATGATTTGAGAAGTACCCAAGGCTGTCTATATATAAAGGAAATCTTGGTAAAACTTCTCTTCAAAAAATGATGTGGGACTAGGAGAAATGTTTGACTTTTCTTCTTTAGGAGCACATGTTTGACTTTTCTGCTTCTTTGGACAGCATGTGCCTTCTTTTGGGCTTTCTTCTTCCTTCCTTGGACTGCAAGAAGGCTTCACTGTCTTTTTCTGCATTTTTATGTTATTTCCATGATTTAGCCTTATTTCCTTGATTTATGCCCTAATGTCCTTTACAATCACAAAACATGTTAGAAATGACATTATTATGAGAATATCATAGCTAAATAGGGTAGGAAACACATTATAAACATAACACTTTGTGCTCATATCACCCACACAAATCGGAATGGTCTTGATTGCTCTGGAGTCTTCTTCTGTAAGAAATGGCTAGAGGTGTGAGATGTTCCATCCATTTGTGCCATCAAAAATCTCTGCAACTTTCAGAGGAGTGAAACGGTTGGAGGTGATTGTAGGAATAATTAGACCTCCATGATTATTTGAAACCCATCGATCCTTCCAAACATCGATACTTCTGCCATTTCTAACTTGCCATAAAGCATTCGCCGAAATCACCTCTCTACCTGCTAGTAAGCTATTCCGCACCCACGAGGGTCTAGAGCCTTTGTTTGCTTTTAAGAAAGATGAGTCAGGAAAATACCGAGCCTTCAAAATTCTACCCCATAGAGATCCCTGGCTTGCAATCAATCTCCAACATTGTTTCCCAAGAAGAGTAAGATTAAAAAATGAAGGTTCTCTTAAAGCCAATTCCCCCTCCAACTTACTTCTGCATAAAGTGTCCCAATTTTTCCAGTGGATTTTTTCTTTCATCCCGGATAAGCCCCACCAGAAATTTGCAATATCAGAGTTTATTGACTTGCAAAGAGTGATCGACATCAGGAAAATGGACATGGGGTAAGCAGGGACGGCCATTGCCACCGCCTTTATCATAATTTCGCTCCCAGCTTGGGAGTGAACATTGGCCTTCCATCCTTCAAGTTTTTGCTGTATTCTTTCCCTGACATAAGCCAACGCCTTTTTTTGGAGTTTCCCCAGTGCGTTGGAAGACCTAGGTAAATTCCAGGCTTCTCAACAATAGCAATATTTGATGTGCTCATATTATCCTATATTTCTAAGTCTTTTATGCTTGAGATTTGTGTTTAGTTCTCTTCTTTATGACTTATTTACGTTATTTTAGTGTTCTTATAGGTTTGTGTCGTAGAGAGAAGAAAATGAGCTAAAATACGTAAATAAGGATTGAAAGGCCACTGCAGCCCCAAGTCTCAGAATCTGCCGGTGCAGAACATCCAACTTCTCTGAATTACCTAGAATTTCTCAGATCTAATCAGACTATGAGCCTTATATTATTGGAAAGCTACAAATGTCTACTTTCTGTAGAAGTTTACAGATCTCAATTTCGATACTTCTAGACCGAGTTATGATAGTTTGAATGAAGATAGGTCAGATCAGAAAATCTGCTCGGATTTGCAAGACTTTGTGGAGAACTCAAGTTCCATGGTATAAGATCATCAACTCTAACGCTTCAAGGACAATAATGCAGATGAGGATTCAAGGAGTACATGTATTCCTAGTTCTACAAGAGATATCTCAAGGTTTTCCCATTCCATATCAAGAAAGGAGTCCGAATCCAAGTCTTACAAGAAAACTTGAAGCCAAAGATGAGCAGGAAATCTCCCCTATGTAAAGAGCACGAATTTCATAAAGAAAGGGAGCTTCCGGGACGTGACATATTGGGAGACAGCCATCATCACCAACCTTTCATCCCTTTTTTCCCTTTTAGTCTTTTTATGTTTTTCATTGTTATCATTGTGTTTGTTATGACTCTTAGTAGTTAAATCTTTTGTTAGGGTCATAATGGATCCTTAGCATGACTATTCGATGTTTTTAGTTTGATGATTACTTTATTATTCAATTGGTGTTGAGTTTTTAATCTCTATAAGAATTGTTGCTTATTTCAAAATACTAGAGACTCGCGACCTTTAGAGTTTTGTTTTAAGCTATTTGATGCAAGAGTAGGTAGATGCCCATGCTGAATCTTGAATGCTTCTTATGATTGGAAACCATAGATCGATAAGAATAGATGCCATGTTTTATTGGTTTGTGTGAGTCCTTTTGTTCTCATTGAACTTCAATGACCCTTAGAGAGTAGATGCCATACTTCTAAGAATAGTTGGATATTATACTCTGTCATAAGATAGTATTCATGTTTTGGAGAACTTATGGGTATAAGTACTTTGCCATAAGGCTTATATGACGGATTCTTCATCACCGGTTTAGTAGTTAGTAATCGGAAGATTAAGAACTCAAATAGGATTGTGACGGTGAAGTTAGAAGCCCTAGCACTCATCCATCATTGTTTCACAACTTTTCAAAACATCTTTCTCAACTATCTTGTGTGACATTATCAATTTGCTTGTTTTACTCTTTTCTTATTGTTTACAAAAATCACAAAAATATCTTCTTGTTTTCTTGTTAGTTGTTAATTTGGTCATTAGTTAGAGTTGAAAGTTAGTTATCCATCCCTAGTTGGAACGACCTCGTATTTGCATAGAAGCTATACTATAAACGATTCGTGCACTTGTGAAGTTATTAAAATTTGATAACAATATTCATGGCTGTAGCAATTTCCTCCCTGGAGGCAGTGGGGGTGTTTGCTGAGAAAAAGATTGAGGATTTCTCCAAGTTAATAGATTGACCGGAGGCTTGGCAGTACTCCTCAAGGATTGATCTGAGTCTAAAACAGTTAATCAAGGACGCCTTTAAGAAGAAGATCAAATCATCAGTAAAAAGGAGATGGGAAAGCCCAGGGCACTTTGGACTTAATTTCATGCAGGAGAGGTGTTTTGCCTCTGAAGCTCTTGCAATGTTCTGAGATAAGACTTCCCCAACAATAAGGAAGAGGTAGGGGGACAGAGGGTCACCCTGCCTAAGCCCCCGGGAAGGCTTGAAAGTCTCACTCTGCTTTCCATTGATAACAATCGAGAAAGAGACATGCAGTAGTCACCAGCTTCATTACAAGTTTAATCCATCTTGCATCAAATCCGAATTTTTTGAGCGAGGCCTCAAGAAGTCCTACTCAACCCGGTCATACGCCTTGTTCATGTCAAGCTTTAGGGCCATCTCATGATTCGATTTTGACTTTTTCAGCTTCAAGTAGTGATAGGCTTCATGCGCAATGATGATATTATCTTGAATCTGCCTCCCTGCCACGAAAGCGTTCTGCTGCTTGGAGATGATGCATGGAAGAATTGGTTTCAATCTATTAGCCAAAAGCTTAGACAAAATCTTCAGAAAATTGTTGCAAAGACTGATGGGTCTGAATTGATTGACCGATTCCAAGAGGGAAACTTTCGGGATCAGAACAATGTTTGTCTTGTTGAGTTTGTCAAATGAGATCTCACCGTGAAAGAAAGATGCAACAATCTAGTTAATATTCTATTGCACAATGTTCCAGTACTTGCTATAGAACATACTTGGGAAGTACTTGCCATCAGGGCCAGGTGCCTTGGATTACCCAGCTGCTTTTTAGCTTTAACAATTTCTTCTAGCGAGAAAGGCTTACTGATTTCTGCATTCTGTTCACTACTCACTGAACAATGAATGTTATCAAGAGTTTTCCCCCGTTGAGCACATTAGGAGTATGGCATATGTCTTATAGTGTGAAATCGGCCTATCACCTTGCAAGAAATGGGGTTCTGGAACACAATATGGAACGCACCGGTCCCGGCTAAAGTGAAGTTGTGTGTGGAGATTGGCAGCCAACATTCTTCCGACACGAAATAGACTCCGTGGTACTCATGCCTTATCTTTTATTCAATTGGCGCATAATCCTGTCCAACTTGCTGCTACCAATGTCCTTGATTGGTTAGTATCCTCCTGTTCTAATTCTCTAACTACTATAGCTACAGTTATGTCTAGGGCTGGGCATGGGACGGGATGGGATGAGATTGAGCTAATCCCACGGCCCATCCCGGACATTGAAACCGGGACAGGACGGGACGGGCCCAGTCCCGGATAAAAAAGTTGAAAATATACTTGTAAGCAAAAAAAGAGTTTCATAGTTTTATAGTGCTATTTATTCTATTATGTATTAATAAATACTTGTAACATATTTACAAGTACAACACGGTGTAATAAGAGAGTTTATACTACTTACTTTCTCTAAACCTGTCATCACTACTAGGGTGCAACAAAAGAGTCTACAACAATCAACAAATTAGAATATTAAACATCACTGTTATTGAATTAGAGACAACCTAGTAACTTAAAGAAACAAAGAGCTAAGATCAAAACATTTTATTTTTTTTCAAAAAAAAATAAAAACATATTATAAGCAATTAACAATCCTCTGTGATAGGAAAGTAACAAAATAGAGGTATAATAATTTCATGTCAGGCAGGACAAGGGCATGTGACTTAAACAAAAATTATACCAAATATCCTGGACCAATATATGGAGGAAATAAAGAACACAAATCCATGAAAATTATAGAAAATAATCAAATTAACTGTGAATCTTTGGCCTTGAAAACACTTGAACTCATTATTTTTATGCAACAGCAGGCATGTCATTCAACCATGCATCTAGGGGGCTTGCCAATTGAGTAAACAATGAAACCAATGTCACGCAATTTACCAGCATCAATCACGTTCCTTCCATCAAATATGAATGCCGGCTTCTGCATATATACCTTCATATATCTTCTGGTAATCAAGAGCAAACACCCATGGGAGTCCTTTGCTGCTTCATAGGCATCCTTGACCACACAAACACTACCAGGACAAGCACTTTAGCCGACGAAAAATTTTCGTCGGCCTGTTATCTTAATTCGTCGGCTAAGATCTTAGCCGACGAAGGCTCGTCGGCTATAGTGTCGTTGGGAAAAGGTCGTCGGTGATGACTTTAGCCGACGAAATTTTTTTTTTCGTCGGCTATAGTCCCACAGTTAGCCGACGAAAAACATGTCGTCGGTTTTTTTCCCAGACTTTAGCCGACGAAACAATTAATATATTCGTCGGCTAAAGTGTGTAATAAA
>NC_020496.1:33027203-33034279 GCF_000184155.1 Fragaria vesca subsp. vesca | reverse complement strand
TTTTTTCGTTCGGCTAAACTTTTAAACATTTCGTCGGCTAAAGTTCACAGACTATAGCCGACGAAAAAATTATTCAGCCGACGAAATATTAATTTCGTCGGCTAAAGTTGACCATAGCTGACGAAAATTTTAAATTAGCCGACGAAAAAAAATTCGTCGGCTAAAGTGGACTTTAGCCGACAAAAAAAAAATTCGTCGGCCTGTTTTTTTTTTTTCGTCGGCTAAAGCCTTTCTTCTGGTAGTGAAATAAGATCAAAACACTTAAATGAAAAAGCTCAAATCACATCTTAATCAATAAAAAATCAATCATTAAAATAGTCGGGACGAGACGAGCCTAAACGGGACTTGAATTATCCGTCTCGTGTCCCGTCCCATTATATAGAAACAGGACAGGACAGGACGGGCCTGACGTTTTGAGATTTAAATCCCGTCTCGTCCCGGCAAATTTCGGGATTGGCCTAAGACGGGTTCGGGATTACTGTTTTTTATGCCCACCCCTAGTTATGTGGACTATTTGGTCTGCTTTCGGCATGCAAAACTTTGGAATGGTGAGGCTAAGCCTGTAGAGGAAGTAGTTGCTATTACTTTGGTATGGTGGGAGGAGTATAAGGTGGCACACTGGTACTACTACTCAAAAAAACCAATACTAGAATAACGATGTTATGTAGATGTCAATAAACTCAATACCCAAAGAAAACTTTCTCTTGCAATATTGCACCACTTCTATGGTACTAAAACAAAAGCTCAGATTTGGTATGCCATTCCGAAAATCAAAGTGCATATAATTCCTTACATATATGCAAACTTCACAGTCTGGTCGCTAACAACTTGAAACTGCACCGGTTGATTGATCACTGAGGGTGAGGAATGCACTGGTTGAACACTCGGGAATGACGACGTAGAATTTCAATGGTCTTAACTATTGTTGACATTGAGGGTTATTCTCATGGAAAAGATCACCTCGAACTCGAAGGAGTACAAAATCTACCATATAGAAGGAAAATATAAAATGTTTGTGTTCGTATGTTCTGTTCCACTCATCGGCTTGCACAGAATGTATGGAATTCGAAATCGGTTCCATTACAGTATTTCCCAATGTGTACCTGAAATAAATCGGAATTACAGAAAGGGACGCACATTCTTCTGTTTTGCTACTGAGTATATCTCATCGAGTTCCTAGAATGAATTACCCCGCTACACTTCAATATCATCCAAATAGCCCAGATGGCGATCCGGAACAACAAGTATTCAAAGTGTATTACTAAGTTCGCATTTGTTATGACTACGGAAATAACTTTGCTCCTCCAGCAGCAAAGGCAGGACACAAACTTGTAATTTATTTATGACTTTCTTACATCTATTATTGCTACATTTTAGAACATGCATGGATCGGAACTCCACTTAAGATAGAGCAGAACGTGATGTATTCGGCGACAGTTCTTGAGTAAAGCTCTCATGTTAAACAGAAAATGTATGTGACAAATGTCAATAAAACATTCATTCCAATCAAGGTGTTCAACAAAATTAATTTCATATTTATTTATATTCATCCAAGCTCCAAAGGGTTTCTTTACACATTACTAGCTAGGACAAATATGTTAAAAGATACAAGGTCTTCTTACCTCAACCAGTGTCCCATACTGCAGTTGCTACGCCTACAAAGGATTAAAAAAAAAAAAAATCATCAGTTGGAAAAGATTTCAATTTGTAGGGAGCAAGCTCGAGTCAATTTTCAACTCCCCAAAAGCTCAGGTAGCTAGAACTAAGCAAAACCCTAGCTAGCATAGGGTGAAAAACCCTTGCCTGGGGTTTATCGGCAAAGCAAACAAATCTATAAAATGTGAAGCACTAGAAATCCAAAAAAAATATACTCACTACCAGGACAAGCACTTTAACAAAAAAAAGTATCTTCTGGTAGTGACTGTTGGTTACTGAGAATGTTGCGATCGCGAAGAGTTACTGAATTGAAGCCCTTCAATGAAGACAGTACCAGTCACAGAAAAACACAAGTGCTGAATTTTTGTTTCTATCTTTTCGCTTTATTGAGAATCTTCGGAAGCCAGAAAAATTGTGAGGATGAAGAAGATCGAATTACTTGTGTTAGGGTTGTGAGAACGAATGAAGAGGCCTTCTATGACAATTGTGAATGTAATGTTTCTGTATTGATACCATAACAGTACAATGATTTGATCTATAATTCTATATACATCTATCTATGAGTACTATTCTGAGAAAGACAAAATTACATATGAATAGATCTTGATTATATATATGATATAATCAAGACCCATATTTATAGAAAGGATATAGGTACTTTCCGATCCACTATTCTCTCCATCGATCATATCTCCAATCTACTTGAATGCATATTAGTAGATTACTTCTTTCCATTAATAAAGTTAGACTTGGCGTCTTTTTTTTTTATGGACGTGCAGGGCTGTTTTGGGTGTTCACTTTAATATACTCTATGTCTCTAAATAGTAAATACAGTATATATGTTCCTCTTTAGCGCATTTTATCCTTCTTTCTGGCTCGCAAAGTAAAAGGGAGGTTAGTATTAGGGTGAGACTCTTATCTAGGCTTTTTCTTAATGAAGTATTCATGATTTTAATTTATCTGAGTACCACAGAACTTTTGTTGGGAAGACAATCAAGCACACATACAAAATCAGATACACATTAATGTAGATCATTTTTAAAAGACTATGCAATCAAGTAGATACACATGATTGTAGATGACCGAAAAAAAAAAAAATCAAATGCACATTATTGTAGATCACCATGAAATCCCTTTGTGATTCTCAACTTCTCAAGGCCTTATATATCTCTCTGAAATTCTATGTATCGATGCAAATTAAGCTGGTTCGATAATGGCAGCCATGGATACTATCCTTTGTCATGCACTCTTTGGTGTAGCATTTGTGATTACTCTTTTCATATATCTTGGATCAACCTCTGCTACAGAAGCAAGCAATGGTGGGTTTAGTGTCAAACTTGTCCACCGAAATTCCCCAAAATCGCCGTTCTACAATCCTAGCAAAGCTTCTACGAGCAAGCCACAGTCACCAGTACAAGCCAACAACGGCCAGTATCTTATGAAGCTCTCACTCGGAAATCCTCAATTTGATCTTTACGGCATTGCTGATACAGGCAGTGACTTATTGTGGGCACAATGTGTACCATGTGAGGGCTGCTATAAGCAAATCAAACCCAAATTTGATCCGAATAAGTCATCAACATATAGCGACCTACCTTGTGATGCACCAGAATGTAGTTTGGTTCCTAATTCTTGTTCAACACAAAATGTTTGCAATTACGATTACGAATACGGAGACGGTTCGGTGGTCAGGGGGGTATTGGCTAAAGAGACCATTTTCCTAGAATCCACGTCTGGGAATGGTACTGTTGCCCTAAAAGGTATTACCTTTGGTTGTGGACATAACGATACAGGGGTTTTTAACCAAGATGATATGGGTCTAATTGGCCTTGGAGGAGGGCCTATATCTTTCATTTCTCAAATGGCTCCCTTGGTTGGAGGCAAGAAGTTCTCATACTGTTTGGTTCCATTTCATACTGACCCTAGTATCGAAAGCAAGATGAGCTTCGGAAAGGGCAGTGAAGTGTTGGGTGAAGGTGTGGTTACAGTGCCGTTGGTGCCGAAAGACGACACCTTTTATTCTGTGACGGTGGAAGGATTTAGCGTCGGAGACAAGTTTGTGCCTTTTGATTCATCAGGGAAAGTTGAGAAGGGCAACATATTCCTCGACTCCGGGACACCACCTACTTATATACCAACAGATTTATATGAAAGGTTGGTAGCCGAGCTGGGGAAACAGATTCCGATGGCACCGATTAAAGATGACCCAGATTTGGGGAATCAGCTGTGCTACAAAACCAAGACGAATCTCAAGGGACCAATATTGACGGTGCATTTTGAAGGGGGTACTAATGTGAAGTTGACATCAACACAAACCTTTATTCCACCAAAAGATGAGGTTTTCTGCTTTGCAATGATAGGCGATGACAGTGGTGTTAACATTTATGGAAACTTTGCTCAGACAAATTTCTTGATTGGAATGGACCTTGAAAAAAGGGTGGTCTCTTTCAAGTCAACTGATTGCGTCAAAGATTAAGTATTGCTAGCTGCTTCGTATTTTCCATTTACAATAATAATTACTCAAAGATTATATCCATGTCGATCTTGTTATTTACTAATTTATATGAAAGATTTAGATTTGCAGTAATCATTTGATGCTGTGCATGCTGGAAATGGTTGGAAACATTACAAAGATATATATCAAGGGAAGAGGATCCTCTTTAAGGGATTTACATTTACTGTTGATGATTTGCCTTAAGTAATTTGCTTATTTGCCTCTCAAATCATACAATAGGATTGATTAATTGTAGTAATCAATATAGAACAAATTGAAGTCTAGGGCTCCTGACCCAAAGAACAAAATTAATTTTATATTTCCACTTACCCCAGCACCAGATTATATTCTCAAGTGGTTCTGCAGATTCATCTATCAAGTTAATCAAAAGGAACTCCTTATTATCAAAGGAGTAATTAATATATAACAGTTCAAAGTTTTAAACTATAGAACACTTTCTGGTGTTCCAGATTAGTTACTTCAGGTTTCGTTTGAATAAATAACACTTAGGCCAGCTAGAGAAGGTGACTCTTTAATTAGTGTTCTAGATTAGTTGCTGCAAAATTCTAGTTTGAATGGACTTACATGCTGACAGAGGCGCAAATAATTGTTTTCAACTGCGTTAACTGAAAAGATGATAATTTGGCTGAATAGTTTTCATTGAAACAAAACTGATTACATATACAGGGAGCTATGTATCATACTAGGAAACTATCTTACATAAGGAAACAAATATACACATTCCAAATACAGAAGATATACTAAATCAAATCTACAACAGCTGTATATTTTCCTAATATTAATTCTTCTCCCTTCTCAAAGGGACTCTCTTTAAGACTCCAAAGAAGGCTCCAGGATTGTACTCAGTAATCAGATACAAATTTTGCTGGTAAGGGAAGCTAGCTAATTAAGAAATATACTTATTAAGAGTGATTAAGTACACTTCCTCCGATCCTCAGTCAAGGCAGATTCTCCTCCACACTAATATCATCTCAATAAATAGCTAGAGCCATTTCTGCAATCTGATATCATTTAGATTAATAGCTAGAGTGAATTGTGTGATCTGTATATATTTGTAATCAATACTTGCGTAGGAGGCAGGAGCTGCTAACATACATGTAAAGTCTGTAACAAACAGATCAATGAAACATCATTTTCAACAATACTAATTCTCCAGAAAATCTAAGGGGACAACTAATATTACCACATCCTAAAGGCACTAGGAAAACTATCAAAGTTTAAAGGGACGAGAGAAAAAAAGTTAAAAAATAAAAGTCATCCTCCTGCTCAGGCCTCGTCAATACTCAATACCGAAATTCAACTGGCATATCATCAAAAGGAACCATAATCCCGATCATCATAATAGTAATAACACTGCGGTAACGGAGGGGGAGGCAGCCATTGTCCAAACTTGGCTGAGATTGATGATCCTCAGGTCAAATACCATGAGGGGACAGATAGGACTGCTGATATGCTTGGATTTCATTTCTGGGAGTTTCATTTGTGTCATATTGAGCTCCAAAACTACGAGGCACCTGTTGTAACGCCATATCAGGAAACACCAGACCGCTGGCAAGACTGGCAATAGCTGAAGCAACGCTGTTAATAACAGCGGGGTTCGAAGAGTTCTGAAGTGATGGAAGGACCTGTTGATAGTTTTCTACGTGCAAGTTTTTATCCAAATTTATCACCTCTTCAGATCGATTTGAACCACTTCAGATCGATTTGAACCATCATATTTCCAGCAAGGCTGGAAATAGCAGTGCTAACACTGTCAATAACTGGCAGCTGAGAAGAGCTTGGAATCAATGAAAGGTTTTGTTGATGATGAGCATGTGACCTTGCACCTAAGTTTGTCACCTGTTGAGATATAAAACCAGCAGTAGAGCCATATGGCATTGTGATCATGATTTCAGTGTCCATGCTTGCACACTTTCATTGCTCACGTTCACAAGTTCACCTAGGTTTGTAGTCACTGCAGATCTTTCAAGCACCGGAAGGTCTTGCTCTAATGGCACTGAATCTGACATCTCTGTCTTCTTTGCATGCAAAGTATTTGGGTTAGGCTTAGACATCTTACTTGGATACACCTTGCACAGAACCAAATCATCCAACTGCACCAAAAGAACATATACGCATGAATAAATCCATCACATATGTAATGATGCTAACATTAATAATTATCCACATACCCTGTTGTCGTCGGTGCAAGGCTTTCCTGCATTTTGTATTCCTGCATAATCCAGTCGGTCTTTTTTTCTCCATGTTTTGGTTTCCCTTCATAGAAGATCAATGTCTTCCTGGATCCGATTAACTGCTTTCTTTCATTGAAAATTTCTTTATCTTTACCAGTTGCCTTCCAAAATCCATTACCACCACCAGTTGTGCGGCTGGGAAGCTTACCATTCGGATACTTCTTATCCCTAGGGCTGAAGAAGTACATTTCCTCCTCTTCACGGAATTTGTGTATCTCTGCCGTCGGCAACAAAATAACAAATGCATAAATCAATCTCACTCAGGAAACAAAAACATCATAACTATATACTTATGTAAAAGGATATATAGTACGAATCACTTAAAGAAAAAAAAAATGCAGCTCGTTTAATTCAAATTAATTTTTGAATCTAATAAGATGAATAAAAACAAGTGAATTTAGATTAATAATATATTTAATATTAAATTAAACGGGGAGTCACTACAGAGATGACAAGCCATACTAGTAGAAAGACAATTTAAGGTTCTGCATCTCTTTAACCTTAAAACCGCTATATGCGCAAATTTGTTATTCATAGTACGTAAGCCCTAGACTACCCATACTGAACCCTAAAAAGATCTTTTGTGTGGCTTCACCACATACTGAACCTAATCGAGAGAGAGAGAGAGAGAGAGAGAGAGAGAGAGAGAGAGAGAGAGAGAGAGACGTACT
>NC_020496.1:33021955-33027183 GCF_000184155.1 Fragaria vesca subsp. vesca | reverse complement strand
AGAGAGAGAGAGAGACCTGTAAATTACATGGGAGTGAAGTTATAAAGATTGAGGTCGAGGATTTTGTTGGTGGGGAGCGGTATGTTCAAGAGTCTGTTGGTCAAGTAGTGAAGATTCAATTCTTGGTCACTGGGTACAAACTTGTAGCCCCTTGGAAACCTGTTCAACAAGAACTCATATATGTGGCTTCATCATCTCGTTATCATCATACGGGCTCTTCTTAGGGTTAGGGTTAGGGTTTGTACTGCTAGTACTATCAGGCTATCAGCCATGCCGATCTTAGCTTTGGAAGAAATTGGAGTACGTAGATGATGATGATGATGATGATGATGATGAGAGCGGTCGATACTTTGTACACATATGTTATACTAAGGAAAAGCCTACAAAAGACAACTCCAAAGTCTTCACTGGTTCAAATATAGCTTACCGGCCAGGAAACCTTCTTCCTATTGAACACGGAGTACGGTACGTACACCCAAATGAAACCAAATTATGCATGTAAGTATAGAACAAGTCTTGAGATGAAGAGCGCTTATCATAAAAATATATTCCATCTTTATTTTTGAGAGTTTGTAATTTATTGAATAGGATCAATGATTACAATGAGGCCGGGTGAACAACATCTTGATACATCCATCATGCTAAGCATTTATATATATATTTTTTCTATAAATAATAAATGATTAGACGATATTAGCTCATCAGAAACAAACAATGTAGAGAACAAATCTCACCCTTAATCTCAAAGAAGAAGGGTCTGCCACACTCTGGCACCGCCTGTCCCCTTATTTTTATTTTATTGATAATATAAAAAGAAAGAAAATTACATCAAGAACAGAGGGGGAGACATATACCTTACCTCTAAATCTAAAGAAAAGGCTAACGAACACCAACCCATGAAGGAAAAGTTAAGCATATCGTAAAAAAGGAAATCTCAGATCATCCATACGAAGGTAAGGAGATATATCAGAAGAAGGAGAAGCATGCATGCCATACTAGAAGAAGAGAGTAGACCCATGTTTGCCATTCTATCAGCCACTGTATGTCTTTCCTGAAAAATAAAAATATGAGAGCAACAAAAGGTCATCGTACGAATACGTGCTAAGCAAGTGAGCAAGGCGCGCAATTCGAAGCGGCCAAGGAGGAACAAATGATGAAGAGTTAATACATGTAATCTCACTAATCGAGTCGCTTTCTAGCTAGAGGCATTGCCAACCAAATTGAAAGGTGTATTCAACCCCGATGACCACACCCATAAGCTCCAAGTAGAAAGCTGAATTGTGACCTAAACCTTTACAGTAACCACCAATGTAATGACTAGTTACCACCATTAATGTTGAATGACCATGGTGTCTACTCACCAATCAACTAACTCACCAATTATATCAGCATTTATATCCGCCTGCACGCAATCAACTAACTCACCAATTAAGTAGCTAGCTAGGGGGAGAGATCGATCGAGTTTCAGACCAGGTACAGAAGTACTCTTGCATTGCATCCATCACATGTACGTGTTGATTGTGCATGTGCGACATTAGTCCAATATATTAATTTCTGGAAATATATATAGGAAAAATGCCCAATTAGCTAGCTAGCTACCCGTCACAAGGTTGTATCACTTGTATGGTACTTTCACTACTTTGGGTGCATTACTTAGCGAATAACTAAAGAGCATAATCCAGGACATTTTCTAGATGGCCTTTCAATTTATTTTATCATCTCTCTCGACATGTATACAGAGAACCTAACTTCATCGCTGACTGACTAGCTATATATCCTCAAGCTCATCCTTCGCCGGCGGTCTGGTTTCACCGTCTCCTTTATTGTATTCTCAACATTCCACTTGGTTCAGCTTTGAGTGTTCCGAGAGGTTTTTTGTTTTAGGTTATGTGTGCCACAGGGGACATATAGTACGTGAAACTAATATTGATCGACATTTCAAATTAAGGTTTGAATTGCAGTACTATGAATACAAATATAGATGATAACGTACTAATTAAGCTCAGCGTGGTGGCTGGGCCTTGTATGCAGGTGATCGAGCTAGGGTTGCAAACATTATCGAAGTCATCTTGAAAAAGAATTATTGGGATTTGAAGGCCGAGGCTTACCAAACCAACCTCTTCGAATTAAAGATTGTCTAGCCATTATAAGGAGCTCACTGACTAACTCCACGTCAACACTTTGTCGCGAGCTAACTGAGTGTGATAGTTCATATATTGTCAGTTTGTCACTTCAGAAAAAGATGGGTCTCACGTTTAGCAAGCCAACGAATTTATTCGACAGAAGATAGATGATAAAGTTATTTTTTTTGAAACAATAACTTCATTTAACAGATTAATGATTACATTCAAGATAACATCCTTTATCATGACCAGAATATTTACAAACTAAATATTACTCTCATAAGAAGTGTGAGCATGATTGACAATTATATGAACAACTCTATTAGTCTATTAGATTCACGTTGAGCATGAATTAATCTAAAATTCTAATGCCTATTCATAATCTCCTTAGCCTCAGCAAGAATAAGACCAAGGCTTGATATATCAGCTGTCTCTTGATTCAAAGCATGCACAAGTAATAGACAATCGGTTTCAAAGATGATTTTGGGATAATTCAAAGTTTCTGCCAATTTCATACCTTCAAGAAGAGCCAACAATTCTACATGGAAAGATGAAGTCCATTGGCGACAAGGTTTAGGAGCCCCTGCCATGAAATCACCCGACTCATTCCTTATAACCACACCACAACCTCCTCTTCGTGTGCCTGAAATGAATGCACCGTCACTGTTACATTTAACCCAGCCTAGTTCCGGTTTAATCCAATGCATAATCTGATGTGGTTGAGCAGCGGCCTCACTACCATTAGTCTTGATGAAGTCGTTATGCCAACCAAAGTTCAATAAAACTGCATCCATGGGCCTATGCCTTTTGTTCTCCCATAATTGAGAATTCATGTTTGTCCATATAGACCATAAGACCATGAGAACCTGCGCAAATTTTTCCTTTGGCACACTTTGAGATATAGCAAGCACGTGATCCTTCATATTTGTAGTCCCAACAACTGGCTGTAAAGATGCTGCTATCCAAGCCTCTTGAGCGTAGGGACAATTCCCCAGTAAGTGTACTCCATCTTCATGATCATGATTACACAACAAGCAGCTCATGTCCCCCATATAACCTTTTCTGCTCAACTCATCTCTTGTAGGTAAGATACCCACACATGTCCTCCAAGCATGCAAGGCCACTTTCTTAGGGACTTTAGAATTCCATATTGCCTTTCAAAGACCAGTACTATAAGGGTCGGGTGGTGGTGTTGGAGCTATTGGTTGATAGAGTTATTGGATCAAAATTGAGAGTGTAGCATAGCTAGGATTAATGTTTTTTATGAAATTAAATGAGTAATCTCTAAAGTGATTTACCCAGAAAATTCACCAGTATGTTATCATCTTTGTTCTGTATCATTTCCTCTCCCCGCCACCTTCAGTATCAATCATCCCCACCACTATAGATCGAAAAGGAAAAAAGGAGCAACTAGCACTGATCCCTTCCTCTCCCTCCGATCCCATGCAGCTCGATCTTACTTGTGTAAATGCTGCATGTTACCTGAAACCTGGGTTTCTTGGTATGCATAATATACACGAGTGTTTAACTACAATAGTAGTACCCCTTCTACATGCAACTGTATACTGAATCGATCATAACTTACTGCAATATTAATGGAGGTACGTAGAAGGCAAAATCTATTGAAGGCATTCATCATAGATAGGTGACAGGTGAACTGCAATCTGTGCTATTCCCTGGCTGCCTCTAGCTTATCCATATGTATCTCTGGCCATGTACAATGAAATTAAATGGCTATACTACGTACTAAGCCATAAAAAGAAACTGCACGCCCATACTGCATCAGCTGGGTGGCATGCATATTTATATATGACAAGTCTGTAGTCTGTACGTAGTCTCTGTAGGCTGTAGCCATCCTCAGGCATTCAATTTAATTGATAAGATCAATATATATGAGTTACCTCCTCCTCCTGTTAGATTCAGAGATATTATATATTCATAAAATATACATTTTCGGGCCTATAAATAAGAAGAAGATGCAAGGTATTACGACTGACTTACCGGTAAATTAAACTGGAATTGCAGGCCTGCTCTAGGATAAAGGTTTGCTGAGAAAAGTGAAGGAATAGAACTGAAAGAGATGGATGGATGTGGATCATCAGCTGGCAAATACTTGGTTTGGCAAGACTTAACGGTGGTGGCGCCGGCGGCAGGAAGCGGATCAAAGCTGCTGTTAAATGGGATTACTGGTTATGCACAACCCGATCGGATTATGGCTCTCATGGGTCCATCCGGCTCTGGAAAATCCACCTTACTAGATGCCTTGGCTGGTTACTTCCTTTCTCTCTCCCTCTCTTTGGTTTTATTCCTCTTACTACTATATATAACAGATTAACAGTTGCGTTTACTGTTTGTTTACATACATTTGATTTTGAATGCGACGTATAACCTGAAATTTCAAATTTTTGCTTCTTGTTGTTACCGAATATTTGCATGGAAAGGGCATGCTGAATATAGTTACCCTGCTCTCTATGGTATCACCTTGTTGGAAGCAAACTTCATTCTACATGTCATGTATAGACTAATGAATATACAGGGCCCTTCCAATGAGGGATCCCGGCATATTTTAAGTCATTTATAGGGATAGGGCATTACATCAACTTCCCGATTATAATTTTACATCTCCACCGTTCATATCTTAGGTCTATATGAGTAGATCATCTCTACAAAATTTCATATGATTTGGTGATCGTTAAGGCTTTCAAAAGCTCAATTTAGTTTTAATGACCTTCAACGGTTTTAGTTTGACATAAGCTGGACCGTTCAAGATCATTAAAACTAAATCAAACTTTTGAAAGCCTTAACAATCACTAAATCATATGAAATTTTGTAGAGGTGATCTATTCATATAGACCTAAGATATGAACGGTGGAGATGTAAAAATTCAATTGGGAAGTGGTGTAATGCCCTATCCCTAGAAAGTGGCCAAAAATAAGGATCCCTCAATGGAAGAGGGCTGTATATATATATACACATATATACATATATATATATGTATATATATATACAGGGCCCTTCCACTAAGGGATCCCTTATTATGACTTATATGAGGGATTGAGCATTAGACTTAACTTTTCGATCACTATTTTTCAATCTTAACCATTC
>NC_020496.1:32999136-33019725 GCF_000184155.1 Fragaria vesca subsp. vesca | reverse complement strand
TATATATATATATATATATATATATATATGATTGAGAATAGTCCCAACTCGATCACTTCTGCACCCTCTCTCGGTAATAAATTAGCTAAGGCTAACCGTAAAGATTTTCTATAGTTATATGTGAGAACTACTAATTTAGCTCCCTTGTAATTAACAACTTTTAACATCAAGTTTGTTTAACTTGTACGTTCATTTCATAAATTTCTTTGTAGATCAAGATTTGTTTTTGTGTAATCATTCATTATTTAATGGCTTTTGCAATAATTATGTTGATTTGACGAAACCAGGTGTTTAATAAATTATAATAAATATAATAATTACTTAGTTAATTAGTAAACTAGCTAGGTGATCGAACACCAGTCATAAGTCCTAATTAACCAGGAAGGAGGAAACGTTCTAATATATTCTCCTGGCACAATTAGTCTCTGAAAGTATTTGAAGAAACCGTGTGATATAGATAAAAAAAATAGAAAAAAAACTTTTCTTATGTTTTATTATGAACTTCGCTGCTAGTAATATATTTTGGAGTAAAGTTAATGCTGGCATGGATGGGAAAGGGGACCGGAGCAGACAGTTGATGAATCTCAATTTCGTGCCACATTTATATATATATATATATATAGTGACTTCCATCTAATTATTAATTGGAGTACTAATACGTAATGGTATAATTTATGAATGTAACATACCTTGCCCATGAATCCATGATCCAATCTACTCTCTCATTCTCCATGCATCTAGAGAAACTCTTATGCGGGGCAGGCGTATAACCACATAGTAGATCTGTAAATTGACTTGATTTAGAGCGGATCGACTTAGATCCGGATCCATAATATAGAAATTTTGGATCCGGATCCGACTTATTACCTGCCAGGTCATTGATAACTCGATTCAAATCCGAATCCGGCGGGTTAACGGATACCGACTTGTTAAACTGATCCGTTTATAATAATAAATATTTTCAAATTTTAAATAATAATTTCTTAATTTTATCATAAATTGTCATAAAACACTAATGAAATATTATAACAAAATAAAGGTTAACATCAAAAGTTGAATTACATGGCCAAAATGCTCCTTTAACAATAAACTAATATAATCAAAATACTAGACCTTTAATGTTTTTAGCAAATTAAAGAACATAAAAAGACTATAGGCATCAGTAACCTTCAACTTCATCAAATCATACGTTAGACGCAATTTAGATGTTTAGGTTATCCAAATAATTATTATATTATTTAATAGTAATATTATATTTTAAAAAATATTATTTAATTATTTTAAAACGGATCCAGTCCTTAATGGATCGGATCAGCTTCGATCCGTATCCGATCAGTTTAATAATGGGTTAACAAATCCGAGTCTTTAACGGATCAACGGGTCTAATTTTCGATCTAAACCCGTTTAAAAACCACAGATCGGGAACGGGTTCAGATTAAGATGATCCGGTCAATTTACAGGTCTACCACATGATATGCGTGGCGGTACGACCGGTTAATAGAAACACATACAAGAAGTTTTATGGCTATTGCATATTTAAAGTGCACGCTAGGGGCAACTTTAATTTAGCATAAAAAATTTTACATCTCTATTGGTCTGCTCCACGGCCACGTAATATACAGGGACAACCCTACCTAAAAATTTTACCGGAGTCTATCATCTTCCATCAGCAAATCTATGATCTATAAATATAATCGAATGTATAGAACGTGCTTATATATATCTAAGACAATTAATGTGATCGATCTTAGATGTCTGTTTAGTTATCTTAATTTCCAGCCTTTAACAGTATAAACCGTGACCTTAGGAGGGAATCATATGATCAAATGTAAACAATGGCCATAATTTCTCTCTTTGATGTATATCCATATATATGTGCTTAGACTTTAGAGAAATTTTAAATACACACCCTTAATATCTTAATACACACCTTTATTATTTTATGTTTCTATTGAGATTTTATAGGTAAGTTAAATGACCAAAACATACAACTATTATTAAAAAAAAAAAATAGCTCTAGAAGTATTCTTTTCAACGTCTTCTACCCTAAATCGTCGAAAGCATGTCTTCCTCCCCTAACCCCAACTCTTCTCCACAATTCTATTTGTAGTTTGTTTTTTTTTTTTTTTTGTATCTGTATCAGCTTTAGTTTGATCTTGCATATCATATTGTCAAGTGCTGCATTTTTATCATGACATGTTTTATTGAATAACTAGCTATCTATGTTCAATAGCTACTGTATTTCTACAGTTCTACTAGCTTGTGAATTTTGAAAACTTGTATTGGTGATTTGGAGTTGGGATATAACAATAATCATTTGATTATAAATTGAATGATGATAACAAAAAATTTCTAGCAAAAATTAGACGAAATAATATGTAAAAAGAGGTACCAAATGGTAAATATACATTAATTATATTAAATAATAGAATATTTCATAAATTAAAGGCATTTTAGGCAGTTTGAGATGTGTATTAAGTATAATACTGAAATGAAAAACTTGATAGGTGATGTATTAAGTAAGGGATGTGTATTTAAAATTTCTCTAGACTTTAGAGTTCTATCCTCTAATATATATATATAAACTGCAACAGGGAGGCTGCCTGCAAATGTTAGAATGTGCGGGGATGTCATACTCAATGGGAACAAAAGAAGCATAAACAGTACAGATATTGTAAGTACATTGGACATCAATGGCAAAATATTAGTTATGAAATTGATGACTTCCAAAATTACAGCAATTGAATCTTTCTTTTTCCTATGCATATTTCAGTCTTATGTGACTCAAGAAGACATATTTATGGGATCTCTCACTGTAAGAGAAACTCTTACATATTCAGCTCATTTGCGGCTTCCTTCCTTAATGACAAAAGAAGAGAAAATTGAGGTTGTGGAAGAGACCCTCTCCAAAATGGGACTTCAAGATTGTGCTGAGACTTATATCGGGAATTGGCATTTGAGAGGTATAAGTAATGGAGAAAAGAGGAGACTTAGCATTTGCATTGAAATATTAACACAGCCTCATGTATTATTGCTTGATGAACCCACTAGCGGTCTAGATAGTGCTTCATCTTTCTTTGTGATATGGGCTCTGAGAAACATTGCTCGCGATGGAAGGATAGTCATTTGCTCTATTCACCAACCAAGTAGTGATGTTTTTAATCTCTTCAATGATCTGCTCCTCATAGCAGGAGGTGAAACTGTTTATTTCGGAGAGCCACAGAAGGCTGTAAAGGTAAACCTATTTTCATATATTCCAAATTTTAGCATAAGACTTTATATGGGTAATTGCATTGAATTATAGTGAAAAATTAATACTTTGATAGTCTTCGTGTGGTAGCTGATGTTGTTCTTACATTCTTATGATTCAGTTCTTCTCTGATGCTGGATTTCCTTGTCCGACAAGGAAAAATCCTCCCGAACATTACCTTCGATGTATTAGTTCCGACTTTGACAAAGTAATTACAGCTCTTATCCTATCTCAAAGAATGAATTATGTAAGTTTACCTTCACAACTTTTCATTTATGTATCTGATAATTAAGTTTGTTTTTGCATGCTTTGTCATATGCATCCCCTTATTTTTGGTATTTTCTTGCAGGGACCATCATCACTCTTATCAAATACCAATATGAACTTGACCACAGAAGAGATCAAAGATAAACTAATCAACATATATAAGAAGTCCCCATTTTCAATAGATGCTAGAACAACGATCCAAGAAATTTTGCTCACGGTATGTAGTTGATTCAAATTAGAGAATAGAGAATAATCGACATATTAATCAATTTAATTTAAATTCATATACTATTATGTTGCAATGTGAGGTTTATCTTGTTCCAACTAATAATTACGTACCAAATATGATTGAATTTAATTAACTAGTACATATTCTCCTTATCCTTGATTATGTAATTCATCAAATGACAGGAAAAGCTTTCCGCAAAATCAAACAAGGGCAATAGTATTAGCTGGTTGAAGCAGCTGTGGACATTGACATGCCGTACTTCACTAAACATGTCTAGAGATATCGGGTACTACTGGTTAAGGTGTCTGTTTTACGTTCTAATAGCAGTGAGTGCTGGTTCCTTCTTCTATCATATTGGAACAGATAATCAAGCAATTGTGTCAAGAGGAAAATGTGATGGTTTCATTTACGGCCTCATGATTTGCTTGTCCATTGGAGGCATACCCTTTGTCATTGAAGAACTAAAGGTATGTACGCATTGCAAGATGCATATATCAAACAAATGAAACTACTTAGTATATAGGCATGTGTTATGTTTACGGAATGTTTATGCCCTTTGTTATTCCAACTCCATAAACATAGGTGTTTAGGCGTGAAAGACTTGGTGGCCACTATGGGGAAGCTTTGTTTGTGCTCTCCAACTTCATTTCATCTCTGCCTTTCGTCGTCCTCATGGCTTTCTCTGCTGGAACAATACTATACCACATGGTGCAATTCCATAACGGGTTCTCTCATTACTTTTATTTTTGTCTGAATCTCTTGTGCTGCATTGTGGTCACAGAAGGCACAGCCTTGATTGTTGCATCGTTGGTCCCAAACCTCTTGATGGGTATCGGATGTGCTGCTGCTGTCACCGTAAGTGGTTTATCTTAAATCGAAGTTCTAAGAGTTGCATTAGCTAACCTGCTCATATTGGGTACGTAGTAGGGTGGTTAATTTACTATGAAACAACCGATTGAGTTAATCGATCTCTTGCATAATGTGGTAAGCTAGCTAGTGTGGTTTAGAACTCAAACATGTCCGATGTCTAATCCAATTCGGTACCTGTGCATATAGGTAATCATGATGATGCCTTCACTTCTTTTCCGGAGGGTCTTTGAGCTTCCAAAATTCTTTTGGCAATACCCAATGTCATACCTTAGTTATGCTGGATGGGCAATAGAGGTAATTAAAAGCCTAAATCTTTCTTACACTCGAGTATTATCTCCAATGATCACCATTGTTTTTAGCAAATTGACAAAAGCGTGCTAAATGATGTACATATCACAGGGTCAGTTGAAGAATGACATGATTGGGATGGAATTTGACTCCCCGCTCCAAGGAGAACCCAAGTTGAAGGGTGAGATCATCCTCCGAGAAATGTATGGGATAAATCCGGATAGTTCTAAGTGGTGGAATTTAGCTGCTCTTACCTGCCTCTTAGTTGGTCTGAGATTCATCTTTTATGTGGTACTAAAATACAAAGAGAGATCATCATTATTTTTCCAGACACTCTATGCCAAGAGAACCACCCTCCAAAGCCATGTCAAGGTAGCTTCATTCAGGAAGGATCAATACATCTCTTCCTCGAAGAGACACCGGACTCTTACTCCGTTATCTTCACAAGAAGGTCTTGGATCACCACTCCCATAGTGTGGAAAGCAAACCCTAAAGAGGTGGGATTGCAAATATCACTTGTTTAGATCGATGTAGTTATAATAATCTCATCAGTTTTCTTTACCCTTGACGTTCTATATGATAAGTTTGTATCCTAATGTTTGTAAATTGTAACAATGTCACGTATTTCCCAAGCTAGGTTCTACTAATTTATACTGAAAGATGGGTTTTCGGTTCAAATTATGATTACACAATGAAGCTGTGCCAATTACATATAAGATCAATTCTGGCTTTCTAGTTTCTTTTTAAGTCACTCATACTTACATGTTTCTTTTCTCAATTACGGCTAGCCAAATATTGCAAGTTTCAGTGCCCTTTACAAAATGCAACCACATTTTGATTGCCTTGTTAATTTGAATTATTTATAAAAATGTCAATGCGTTTGAATTTACTGTGTTATCTATAATTTGCTACTTATAGAAATTGACGGCAGAAGAAGAGGGGACCTCAATTCCGTAACAATGCACTGGCAACTCTGCATGTATATTAATAATCTACAATGTGGGTTGATCAATACAATCACAACAGATGATGAGAATACAATTACCACATATAATGAGGGAAATGGAGGTATTATTGAACTAGCCTTTTGGGAGGAACAAAATTGAATTACAAAATGATGAGCGTCAAGCAAGTACCTTGAATCTTCTCATTTATTTGCTTCAATGAAATCTCTATACTCACTCTTCATCTTGACGCCCGATACAGTCCTACAAACAAGAATGTAACAATTAGCCAGATCAAAGATCGAGTAGCATGTAGATGCAATTTATGTGGTCTGGATCACGGAAACTAGAAATGAGAATGTGATAAATAGAGGCATACAATTCCCTGAATGCACAAGAGATGTAGAAAGAACAACCAACCTGATCATCTCCTTGTTTTTGAAAAACTGAACACATGGTGTACCCATGATTCCTGCAGCCTCAGCTATTTCTTGATCTTCCTCGATATCAATTTCAACGAAATGTACATTCCTGTCGAATTCATCTATCACCTGCCATCAGAGAAAGTAGAGGTAATATCACATACTAGTACAAATAAAAAAAAGATTATCACATACTCTACCAGTCATTTGACATATTCACTGAAAGATATTATAAAGCATGTGTTCATATTTGTCGTTACTTGTGCTCAGTTGGCATGGGTGTGTTCAAACAAATGGCATATCCAAGGCTTGGTTCCCCTTCTAACCGTTAAATAACCATGTTTCAGTGGAGCTACTAAAAGCCTATTAAGACTGTGAACTAGATTCCTGAGACATCTAAACTGTTTTGCAATCTATACTTATACGCTGACACATGATAGCACATTATGATCTGCCACAATCAGGTTTGGATATTAAGTCATGACAAACTGCAACCATCTCAGAATTGCTGAAAGCCAAGATGCTGTTTGTTACTGCTGTTTTGTAATCTAGGTGAATTGCAAAAAGGGGGCTCTTCCTAGACACCAAAGATTTTATTCCCATAAAGTTAAAAAGCAAGTGCTATCCTACAAGTAGTCAACTCATCAACCCTGACCTTCTAAAAGATTCCTTTATTCCTCTGTATCCAGATGATCCATAACACCTCCGCTACTGAGAATTATGCACACCACTAGTAACGACAAATATGAACACAACAGAATCACTTACATGCATACCTAGTGAATGAAGTCACATCATATATGAAAGATTAACATCATTATAACAAGCGAAACTAGCATAGAGTGAGTTTAATGTGGAACTACTGTAGTTAACTTGAATACCTTACTAAGAATTGGTTTCAAAGTTCTGCACGGACCACATGTTGGTGCTGTATATAGCACACATATAAGCCTTGGACTTTCATGGTACAATTTTCGCAGTGCATACTGAACAAAGAAGACAGAACCGCACCAATATTACAATTTTGAACAAAAAATAGAGCTTGCAGAAGTTATTTAATACCTTTAAATTTACGAAAACAAATGGAAACAGAAAAAATGTCAGATAAAGCTTTAAATAAAAGAACACATGCCTGGCCCTTATGCTTTGTAATTGTAATGTCAAAATGTTCCTGCACATCCCTGTCTGTGAGTTCCTTCTTAGCCTCTTCAGTTTGGGGCTGTCAAAATGTAAATAAATGAGATATGTTGAAGAAGAATGCGATTTAGTATTAACGCAATTACTAATAAAGTGGAATTCCACAAAGTTTTTACTAGAAAAATGTAAAGTCGAGAGATTAATTGCTCTATTTTTAAACCCCAAAATGGTATTTTCTTGAAACATTTCAGTAATTTTTTAATGACAACATAGTTACTATTCACTCATTCAATGGTGAAAAAATTGAGTTACCAAAACATTCAGCATTAGACATTGTGATAAAAAAGTTCAATCAGATGAAGATGAGGTACTTATCTTTATGAGTATAGTTTGGTTCCGAAAAACAAACCCATCTCTATAGCAGAATTTTCTTTTACACCCAGAGCCACATTGAACAATGATAGGTCCTATAGTCTGGGTTTAATAGATAGAAACCTCTAAACAAGGTTGAACCTCTAAACAAGGTTGAACCGTCTAACAAAAGGGATACAATACATATCTAGAGTCATGTAAAAATGGAAAAGTTAAGACATTGTAAGAAGTTCAATACCTGGTGAAACTCAATAATGAGATTTTTGCCCACAAGATATCTCTCGACTGATAATGCAGCAATGCATCCAGAACCTGCAGCAGTTACAGCTTGCCTCCATTCATGGTCCTGTTAAGGTAAGTGCCAATTAGAACATGGATTAAAAATTGCATAAAAATATGACTAATTTGCTGCTAGGCATGCCCAAGAAAACTAAAACAATCTCACTAGCTACTAGACGATTTTGAGAAGCTCAAGCAGATACATAGAGGTTAACTTTTCAAGGGGATTACCTGTACATCTCCAGCAGCAAATACACCTTCAACTGAAGTCTTTGCAGTTCCCTCCTCTACTACGACATAGCCAGAACTGTCAAGCTCAACCTGACCTTCCAACAACTGGCTATTTGGTGAGTGGCCTATACCATAAAATAACCCCTTTGCTTCAATCACAGATTCCTCCTTAGTGTCAAGGTTCCGAATTAATACTCCAGACATCTGGCCCTTTGTATTGCTAACAATGTCCACAGTCTCTGTGTTGAAATGCACGGTGATATTTTGGTTGTTGAACACTCTGAAACATTCGCGATAATCAACCTGTTAAACAAACATTCAGGGAGTTGAAAACTCACACATACAAGGTGTTGATTAGTAATTTAGTATAAATCACCATCAAGGGATTCAATCAAAATCTATTAAACAGACAGCAATTCCCCTGAGATGAATATGTAAAATAAAAAAGGCTAACAGATATCTGATTCTCAAATCAGATGTCACCACCATAGTCTTTCTGCAAAGAAAAATTATTTTCATACGAAGAAAAAAAAATACTCAAAGATTATACCTACACTTATTTGACATCATCTGATTTGCAGTGTTTATGTCTTCAAAAGAACCACAATTTTAGAATAACAAAGAGTTTGTTTCAAATGATTCATAGTTTAACATCATATACAACTTCCAGCACATTTATGAAAAGACTGGAAAAGACCGACAGACCCCATATGCACCACTGAAAAAATTGCCCACTTTCTGTTCTAAAATCCTAACTTTAATCATCCAAAGATAATTTGTGCCTGCCTCTTCTTACATAGGAAGGACGTATGGCTTCAATAAAGAAGATATAATGATAGCTTTCCTTCCTTGTTTACCATTTTCAATATCCCAAACGCCCCACTGTAATTCATCATAACTAAGACCAAGTATCTTGGTTCAGCTTTCTGTTCCGCTCATAAGTGAATCCATGTTGAATTTATGTTGACAGTATTGCTCCACAGTGCATATTTTCTTTATTAACATAGTAGTCACTTGTAATTAATTTTAAGGCTTAACCATACAAAGGGACAACTTTCAACCAACTGCTACAATCCAGTCTGTTTGAGTGTAAGCATATATTGCAGTCCTTGTGTGAGTTTGAGTGAGGAGGGGGAGAGAGAGACATTCCATTCTTGTTTTCCCTCTCTTTAATACATTACTCGTGTTAATAAGAAACTCCGTTTTCAATTATCTATTTCCAGGAGAAGCAATTCCGGAAGAAACAAATGTATACATATGTTCTTTCTACATTAACAGCAACAAATTTTACACCGATCTTTGCGGTAACAGATAAATTGAAACTTCTCTTTTTCTGTTTGGGCAAATGACAAAGTGAAATTTCAAACAAGATAACACGAATACATGAGAAAACACAATACCAATTTAAATTAAAGTAGTTTAAATCTTCAGATTTTTTTTCTACCAGAACGACTTAACAAGTTCAACAGATCAAGTGTCTGACATGCATATTCATCATCACATTGACATTTCAGCTGGTAAAAAGTACATTGATTTACAGTCTTATTTTTTCTTGCTAAAGGCATCAAAGTACAAATACATTATTGCACACACTAAGGAAACAAAAGAAGCTGCTGCAACAAATGAGAAAACATACAAAATAAAAGGACACGGCAGATGGTGGTAAATAAGGTTTAAATATGGGAGACGGAAAAAGAGATAAAATCTTCAGAACATTTATCCGTCTGACATGACTCATGAGAATCCAAGAAAAATATATGACTAGGTTAAGTAATGTGGTTTCAGATAGTGCAAAGATGTCCAAATAATTTATAAATGACCAATGTACAATTGTAATAAAAAAGGTGTGTCACTACACTATCAGAAGACTGTAATAAAGGAGCATTTTTATCAAGACTCACCTATCTTGCATGGCTCTGGAAGCCCTCAGTTGATCTCTACGGACAAGCAAGTGAACATGTCGAGCATATTTAGTAAGGTACAAAGCTTCCTCTGTGGCTGTATCACCCCCTCCTACCACGGCAAGCACTTGCCCTTTAAACAGTGGCGATGCTCCATCACATATTGCACAAGCACTAATCCCCCTACTCCAAAATTCATCTTCACGGGGTATCCTGAGACGTCTTGCAGTAGCCCCTGTGGCAAAAATTAGACTGTTGCACTTAACCTGAAATATAAATGCAAAAATTAGAACTAGATATGAAATATTAAGGAAACTAGTATGTAACTTGTGGGATAGTTACCTCCATAGTTCATATTGAACAAAAGTCTAATTAGAGCCAATAAGCTCGCATATCAAAAAGTCATATTCCACCACACTGATAATTGCAGAACTTATGCATCATTACAAACAGGTGGCAAGAAAAGAAATATCATTACATAAACAAAACAAGGACCAAAATGCATAATTTCCACCCTTTGGACATGATATGATCGGTCACTTTAGAGTGTAGAATTAGAGCAAAGTGTATAGGGAGTAGTTTCTGAGTTTAAGGCGGTTTTCCAAAAGCTGAAGACGAACCCTAAATCCTAAGAAATGAACAGAAAGGTACATAAAAATAACAACGGCCACTTGACATTCTATTGAGTGTTTTGACATCTGCTCAAGCGCAATGGGATCCTGCTGTCAGCAACTGATGTATGCGTCCCGATAATGAAGGTCATGATGCTATCAGTTTTATATAGCACATAAAACCATAAATAAGGAGGAGGTACCTTAATTATTTATACGTCTATCAAAACTTATTCACACATCGTTTAGCACTCATGTACCTTTTTTTAGCGAATGACTCTGTTAACTCCTAAAGGTTCACTTCAAAATCTCATTACCAAGTAACAGTTGGTTTCAAATTCTTCTGCCATAGGCAAACTTAACATCCTGATCACATGAGTCCAAACCAGAATCATTAAACTTTTAAATAAAACAAGCTGACGAGAAATCATATATCACCTTACGGTCACTGCTCATCACAGTAAAGGGCCTAGTAGTAACATCAATAGACTCAACATCTTCCTGATACAACTCAGCTCCCCACCGCTCGGCCTGCCGCCGCATTCTACACACATGAAAACCACAATGCCGAGCTCCTCAATCACTCCCCATTTTAATTTAATGAAAAAAAAAAAAAAAAAAACAACACACTACATAATTGGCCACAGACACAAATCCGAAATCCGCAAACAAGCGAAATGCAAGCTCAACTCACTTGTCCATTAAATCCGGACCAGTAATTCCCTCAGGAACCCCGGAAAATTCTCAACCTCCGTAGTAGTCATGAGCTGCCCACCGGGACCATACTGGTAGCCCTCAAACACCAGCGGCTTCAGATTCGCCCTTGCCGCGTAGATTGCCGCCGTGAATCCCGCCGGACCTGAACCTATAATCACCACATTCTCCACCTCTCGCCCTGCAAATTAAGCTCGTCAAAATCAAATTCTGCAGCTCCAAATTCAACTAGTTAGAGAGAAAGAAAGATGAGATGCCTGAAGCAGGTGGAGGAGATTCATCGGAGCAAGCGCGGAGGGGGTGAGAGCGAGAGTGAGAGTGAGAGTGAGAGCGAGAGGAGGGGGAGGAGTGGAGGCGGAGGGCGCGTGGGCGTGAGGGGAGAGTGCGGAGGAAGAAGAGAGAGTGAGGGAGGGGGAGAGCGGCGGACATGGTGGTGGCTCGGTGAGCCGGAAAGGCTCCGACGCCGGTGGCTCCTATCTTGACACCAGCAGCCATTTTGTTTCAGACCATACAACAAAGCCTTCCTTCAATTGCGATGATGATGATGACGATTTTTGGTTTTGTTTTTGGGAGCTGTGGACGGGCGGGTGAGGGTTATCCTTAGTCGCTCAGTCGGTTGTGAAGATCACGCGCTGGTTTGTTTTAGAGTGGCGGGAGTGAAAGATGTGGGGAGTGGGGTTTGGGGAAAGAAAGGGATGGGGAGTGAGGAAAAGTAGTCACGCGGGGTGCACGTGTGTGTGTTTTAACTAACTTCACGGCACTCGTATCTGTAGGTCCGAACCAGACTTGACCTCGATAATTCCGTAGGAGTGTCCGTCAAAATGCCACACCCCTTGGTCAATGCTTAGTCTTGAAGCTCATCAATTACCTTAGGGCCTCGTGTCAAATAAAATGGTTCTCTGCATGTTGATGCATTCAGAAACCCTATTCTTTCTTGATAAAACTTCTCTATATCATTCCTTGTTTTTCACAGACAAAATTTAGAAATTATATTACTGTCATTATAGTTTTAGGAATCTTGAGCCCCTTGAAAATCTTCAATTAAGTGTTAGGTTGATTGTCGTAAGTGCATGACACCGATCAACAATAACAGGATTACTAGGTTTTATTATATCCACAAGACTTATTTATGTTAACCTCTTTGCACACAAGTAGTAGGGGCAAATATAGTCTAAAAAAGAGTGTTGCAACAATGTGCCTTGAAGCATTAAATTCTTTCAAATTGTCACAACCTACTAACATATATTTACCAAAGATCTAACAATTCTTCCAAAATTATTTACTCTAAAATTCAAAAAGAAATAAGGCGTCATGTCCAGCAGCCACTACATCAGTCCAAACTCCAAAGGTTAGAATTGTTTTTGCGGCTGCACTTGAATGTTTGAATGGTTTTCCTATGTGTTCTAGGAGAGAGATCATGTCACGTAATTCAAGAGTTTTAGCAAGTGATAGACTCATTGGCAAGCTTTCGATTATGGGATGAGAATGGTTTTCTGGGGTGATTTTGGTTGAAGTGAACTAAGCACGACTTTAATTGTGTCTAGAACGCAATTGCATCTAGATTACCTTAGTTTTGGATTGCCTATATACCTTGTGATCAAACCACATGTAGTTTTGTGGTTCAGAGAGGCCAATAGTCTTCCTAAATTATTTACTCTAAAATCTAAAAAGAAAAAAGGAGTCATGTGATTCAGTTTAGGCCTAGCTGAATTTGACTAGTGGAATTAGAATTCTATTTGGATTTGTGATTGCATCTATTGGCCCTTCTGATTGCTTACGTACCTTATGTTGGATCAAACTAGCCGCAGTTCATTGATTTTTTTTTTTTTTTTTTTTTGTTACAATAGAACCTTACAAACCAAAGAACCTAACAAGCCAAACAAACTAGAAGAACAAAAGCTAAAAATATAGACTTCAAGGAGGAGCAGAGACCGCATCCGATTGAAGAACATGTAGCAAAAAGCAAGGAGGATTATGAACCCAGTTCAAAGAACACTCTAAACTTGAAGCAAAGTGAGCAGCAGTATCAGCTGCTGCATTTGCCTCCCTACTGATCCAAGACCAGTTAATAGAAGAAAAAGAACCTGCCAAAGACTTAATTTGCTGAAACCAAGAGGCAGGAAACCAAGAAACAGATCCTTTAGGGGATTTCAAAGCTGATATGAGGGATAAACAATCAGCTTCCATAGAGAAAGAGATCAAACCAACCGACTTAGCCAACTTGAGACCTTGAAGAAGAGCTTGAGCCTCTGCAGCTTCTGCCGAAATTGCTTTACCAACAAAGACTACACCATGAAGAAGAGAACCAGAAGAATCTCTAAGTAGGGCTGCCAAACCATAACTAAAAGAATCTGAACTCCAAGTAGCATCAGTATTAATCTTTAAAGTTCCAACCGAAGGGGGAATCCAATTACCAAAAGCAGAGGGAACAAGCACAGAGTGAGGATTCTAATGATGTCTGTTCTGAACTGATAAAAATTCATCTGCTTGCTGTGAAGCTAATTTTGAGACCAAGACTGGATCTGGAGAGAAGTGATTGAAAATGGAACCACATCGATGCTTCCAAATATTCCATAGCAAGAAAGAAATATGTGTAAAAACAAACCTCATATCAGCAACAGAACTCCGCAAGTTAATAAGCTGTTGAATCCAAGCATCCAGCGTAGTAATCTGAGAACATTGAACATGAATGCCAAAAGGGTGAGCAAACCAAACACAAACTACCCAAGGGCAAGTAAACAAAACATGTTCAATTGTTTCAGGAAAAGCATTGCAAATAGGACATAAAGAAGACTGAGATATATGCCGAAAATGCAAGTTTCCCTTTGTAGCCACAAAATTACTAACTGCTTTCCAAATAAAGATTTTGATTTTTGGAAGAGTTTGCAAGTTCCAAATCCATTTCCACACTGCTGAGGTAACAGAATGTGAAGAAGAAGCTTTTAATTTGGGAATTGAAGTCATAGTTGCTTGAGCTAAATGATACCCTGACCTGACTGTATAAGAACCTGATTGTTGATGCGGCCAAATCAATTTATCTTCATTGCCTGTATCAACGAGGGGAATCACCTGAATCGCCGCTTGATCTGAAACAGACAAAATATGAGCTACAGATGTTAAATTCCAAGAGGGAGGATCCAACGTAATGAGCTGATTGACCATTAATGGAGGTTGTTGACCATAATGTGATGCAAGGGAATATGAAGCTTGCGGCAGCCATTTGTCATTCCACATATCAGTGAGACAACCATTTCCAATTCTCCAACTAGTACCTTGAAAAAGGAGATTTCGACCTTCAAGTAAACTGGACCAAATCCAGGAAGGAGTTCCTCCTTTATGAGCTTTCCGGAAACTAGTATTGGAGAAGTACCGAGCTTGTAGCACTTGAACCCATAAAGCAGTAGGAGAATGTATTAAACGCCAAGCTTGTTTTGCCAAAAGAGCCAAGTTAAAAGACTCCAAACTTCGAAATCCCAAACCGCCAACAGATTTAGGAGCTCCCAAACTATTCCAATCTTTCCAATGTACCCCCTGATCTGAAGTATTACTCCACCAAAAACGAGCTAAAGCTGAATTAATCTGATTGCACAAAGTTTTTGGAAACTTAAAACATGCCATCGGATAAATAGGAATGGAAGCTGCCACTGCCTTTATCAATATCTCTTTGCCAGCAGGAGAAAGGATTCCTTGCTTCCAACCTTGAATTTTTTTCAAAATCGTATCTCGAATGTACCCAAGAGCTGAAACTTTTGAACGACTCCAAATGGTTGGTAGACCTAAATATTTCCCCAGATCTTTTACTGCTTTCATATTCAACATGTAACTGATTAATTGCACTATGTGGGGATGAGTATTTGGGGAGAAATAAAGGCTAGACTTCATTGTATTGATAATCTGACCAAATGCTGAACAATAATGGTGAAGGACATCAGAAAGAACTTCACAATTAAAGACAGTAGCTCGTAGAAAGGACAATGAATCATCTGCAAAAAACAAATGACTAACCTTTGGCCCCAAGTCCCCAATTTGAACCGGCTGAAGAATATTAACCATTGTAAGTTTGCAAAGAATCTGAGACAACACATCATTCAAGAACAAGAACAAAAAAGGAGAAAGAGGATCACCTTGACGAAGACCTCTGGAAGGCTTGAAGAACACCCCTGGCTTTCCATTAACCAATACTGAAAGAGATACTGTAGAAATGCATTGCTTAATAAGAGAGACCCATCTACCAGCAAATCCCATTTTAAGAAGAACTGCCTCAAGAAAAGACCACTCAATGCGGTCGTAAGCCTTGTTCATATCCAGCTTAAGAGCAAAGCTTCCAGACTCACTAGATCGTTGCACTTTCAAATAATGGAATAACTCATGAGCAACAATGATATTATCCTGAATCTGCCTTCCTGAAACAAAAGCTGATTGATTTTCAGTGATGAGGAGAGGCATCAAAGGCTTCAGACGATTAGCTAGAACCTTTGCAATAATCTTGTAGGAAAAATTACAAAGGCCGATTGGCCGAAAATGAGAAGGAAGGTGAGGGTTTTTCTGTTTAGGGATTAAAGCCAAAAAGGTTTTATTTAGTTCCAGTAGGATGGAACGCAGTTCATTGTATTTGAATATTGTGTTTTGTGCCAATCAAATAACAAATCTTGCAGTGGATCCATTAATTACATATTTTGAATAGAGACAACAATTTTTGTGAAGTATGCAGTAGCTTGATATTGACACTCGTTGTGCCGAACTTTGCACTTGTGACTCAAATGGGTCACACGCTGCTCGATTAACCTTAATGCTTGATGAGTAAAGTTGTTTAAGATACATGTTATGAAGAGTTGAGATTTAATCTAGAGTCCTATTTTTTTTTCTTACAAGCTTAACTTTTGATTTTGGTCTCATAATTTGAAGCAGGCTTTTGTCGATGGGCTTGCTTCTATTATTTTGTAACATAATTTGTTTTGAATAACTTTTAATATAATTAAAGCCCACAAGAGTTGTATTTAATTCTAGAGGTGCATTGAATGAAATTGATACTAATGTTCAAAGCTTAGAAGGTATTGGGGTTCACAAGTATACAGAGAAGGCACCAAGTGAAATACATGTTGTGAACCATGATGTTAGTATGCAAGAAAGGCTAACTAAGAACTCAAACAAAGCACCATATGTGTTTGAGTTGGTTTTGAATGAAATGGTTTCAAAGGTTCATAGCTTGGAGTGTGATGAAGTTGACAGTGATGTAGAGGTGACACCAAGTGAGGCACTGGTTGTTGTAGAAAACCCTGATGTGAGAATGCAAGAATCTACAATTGAGCATGTACTGGTTGGAGTGACTGAGCCGGTTTTGGTTGAAGTGACTGAGTCGTTTTTAGTTGTAGTGACTGAGACACCTTCTGTCCCAACTGGCGTTGAAAAACCAGTTCGTTGTTTTGCACCCCTTGTGACTCTAAATCACACTATAGCTGCTAATGAGAGTGTGAAAGTTTACTCAGCAAAACCAACACAGGAAAATCCGAAGATTACTACTAAGGATACAACTGTGGCAACACAAGTTGTCAAGTGGTCTCGATCCACTCAAGTGGAGTAATTTAAAACTATTGTCTCTGTTACTGTTAGAGGTAAAAAAGCTCAACCAAATATTCGCTTTCCTCTTACTGTATAGGGTTTGATTAGTGGTCTGAATGATAGTTTGATCACAAAACCGGCTGATCTAATACTGCCCAAGAAGAAAAGGGGTTACCCTATTGGATCCCGAAACAAAGCACTCAAGCAAAGCTCCAAGGTGACGAGAGAAGATGTCTTGAGCGTACTCTGCCTTAACACTCCTCCAAGCCCTGATCCAAAGGGCAAAAACAAAGTCTAGTAAGTGTTAGTGCATGGATAACTTGGCAGACTATACGTGCAAGCTAGATGCAACAAGATGGTTTCATAGAACTTAGAGTACCGTAATCGAGCGTTTTGGCTCTAGCTAGTTTTATGTTTCTCTAGTATCTTGTGTGTAATTAAGTTTATCATCTGCTAAGCTCACAATAAGTGAGTTAAATGTCTAATGTAATGACACTAATGTGATCCTTATTGTCATTGTAACCTCGTCATTCTGTCTTTCGTTTATATAAATGATTTATTACTTTCAAAAAAATGTTTGTGTTGGGTAAAACCTACCTTTGAGTTTTATATCCTAATTCATGTATGCACACACAATGTGGGTATTTGATTAGTTTCTTTACACCTCTTACTTTAGAGTAACATTCAGCTTGGAATATGAGCCCTAATGATTGGAGCTCTATATATTTGCTTCTAATCAATATAAAAAATAAAAAATAAATAAAAAACACATCAACAAGGCTTTTCCTTAACGCAATTTGTGGTGTGTTCCATCTAGGAGCATAAGAGTTTCATTTTTATATCTTATATTGAAACAACTTGGCTTGACTTAAATATTCTTCGTGTGTGCTCCCAAACATTGTTTAAAAGAAAGTTGCTTGAAACCTTGCTCCATTTTCTCATGGGAAAAACTTGTTTTGTTATTTTTTTTTAGCAGTTAAGATCGAAGATTTTACTTGACCATACTTGTAACAAGTGGTTTGAAAGTTACGATGAGCGAGATCTACTGCATGTCAAGAAGGGTGGCCCTTGGGCTTATCAGAGAATCATGATTCTCATCGAGGATTATGATGGTTTTTCTAATATAGCTTCCTTGCACTTGGATTTTGTCTGGATCTGGGTTGAAATGTTTGGCCTTCTACCATGTCTTTTCATAGCAGCTATTGTGAACCAGATCAAAGAGGATGTCAACACAACAAAGGAGAGACTCACCGGGATCGAGGAGAAGTTGGGTCGCATCTTAAACGTGCTTGGAAAAAGGGATATGCCGGAAAAGAAAGCATCAAGACGTGAGTACTTGTCACACCCCAATTTTCGAAAGGAAATTTTCAAAAAATTTGGCATGATATAACTTAAAATAGTATAATCCCAAAACCTGTTTTTAACAAAATTCAAGGAAAATAAACTCAATGCGAAATGTAAATTTACACACAACTCCAAATTGAGTTAAATATTACATTTCCTTGTTTACATAAACTTGAGAGTCAAGAAAATGAAACGCTCACATGAGTTTAATATTGTCCATCCCAATGTATATATAAAAAAGAAATATACAAAGAATAACCAAACCCCAACAAAAAACCCTGCCACTAAGCCTCCACCTCAACCCTGCTGATCCTCAACTGCAAGTCTAACCCCTACACTAAGAAATGGTGCACCGGGTTGTAAACAACAAACCCGGTAAGCTAAAAAGCTCGTATGAGTAAACTAAAAAATAACACAACATTTATCACATCCAATATTCCACAAGAGAGATTGGATCCATAATTAAAACCACACATCCAACACATTACCCAAGAAATGTACCCATGAGTCCCAGATATTTAATAAAATACCTCTCAGGACCTACAACAACACTATGTGTACCCATGGGTCCCAGATACCATACAGTATCTCCCATGACCTACACTGACAGACGGACTAGAGCTCTATTCCTAACCGCAACCAATCACCCGGCTAAAGGCTTGGAACCCGGTTTGACTGTCTAATATCAAACACAAAAAATGATAAATAGCATCTGAACCGCAAGCAATCACCCAATTAAGAGCTTGGAACCCGATTTGGCTATTTATCCAACAATCATAATATCACATCATAAATTATATCCTACCACATGGACATATTTACATGAACAATTATAGATATTCCACAAGAATAATCTATCAAAAATCAAGAAAATTATGATCACATGAATCTCAAAATAGCATTTAAAGAAACTTGTTTTATCTTACCTACGAGCCGTTGACGATCAAGCTCATATATTTTTAAAACAATTAAAAGCATATTAATAAATCTAACATCATCATCATTATCATCATATGACCATAATAATATTTGGTTTGAAAGTGAACCTTGGTGAGATTTACTCACCTAGATATCCTGCTGCAAAACTCCCAACACAACGAAAGCAAGCCAATCACAAAATCATAAATCACCTAAAGTCACACAATTAAAAAACCTTAGAAACCAAAGTAGTAAAGGATAACACAATACCTTTAAACTAACCCTTAGCTCAAGGGGAGGACAACTTCGAATTCCCATTGTCGTTGAACTCAATGACACAATAGAGCTGCCTCAACTCTTCAAAACCTAAACTCTAACCCAACCAAGCCAACACAAATAAACTTAAGTCCTAGCTTGCCAACCTTACTCAAAATCTAGCCATACTACCACTCAACAAGCTCACAGCAGCAAGGACTAGCTAACCACAGGAAACTAAGGCCGCAACTCAGCCGGACGCGCCACCACAGGCGGCGGAGAGTGGCTCCCACGTGTCACCCCAAACTTCCGAATTAGGAGAAACTCACAACAGCAAAGTTGAAGCTTGAAGCAAGGGGAACAACTTTCATACCTGAGGTTTCAACCAATTTTGGCCGGAACCGGCCGGAAACTACCCTGAACGGAAAATCTAGGGTATTACAGTACTAATTCTTGGGGTAAAAGTTATAAATGGTCCTCATGGTTTGGGGTCATGGTAACTTTGCCACCATGGTTTAAAAATGATCAAATTTGGTCCTCGTGTTTGTATATCGACGAATCATAGTCATGGTGAGTCCATAATCTTTGGTTCTTGTGTTTTGGCTTCGAACATTGAACAAACATCGGAGGTGGAGGAGGGCGAGCTTGCACATGCTAAGGAGGTATGAGGTCAGTAGCTCGACATTAGTTTACTCTCAAATTATGATTAATTTAGGAATGGAGGGGTATACCATGAAGGTTGCTAGGCCCCAAAATTCTAAGTTGGTTGTTTGTGAGTTAGTTAATGTCGCTAGCTTTAGAGTCGTTTCATTTTTATGTTTGGTTAGTTTTTTGGTTTTGTTAAGTCTTTGGATTTCTCATGTTGGTTATTATCAATTTGGGTCGTAGCATCGAGTCATTTGAGCAGTGGATGATTATGAAGGCCTATGGCCTTCAAACATGGTCTTGTAAGATCATGATGATGTCAATGAATAGATTTATTTTCTTTCCCTAAAAAA
>NC_020496.1:32997336-32998925 GCF_000184155.1 Fragaria vesca subsp. vesca | reverse complement strand
ATTGATGTAGCTGTGTAAGGGGACAACGAATTTGTAAGATTTTTCAGTTCTCTATACTAAAAGTGTGTTACTACTTAAAAGGAACCGTGTGACATGAATCATTGGAAGATAAATTATAAAACTTCGAGATAATGAACCTTTTTCTAAAAAAAAAAAAAGAAAGAGGAAATTATCAACTTTCATTTTATGCCATTAGATTTCATCTGAACTACTGAACTTGGGAAAAGAGACATCATGCACGTAATTAACAACAGTTAGCCATATTAGGGATTTAGTAACCAAGAGCGATAAGTGTTTTGTTGTCTAAGCCGGAGATAGTTTTGAGGTGCTAGGGTTGGGTTTTTTTACATGGGAACACACAATTTAAGAAAACATGTGATAAAGCTATATATATATATATATACAGCCCTTCTCGGCTACGGACGTCCGCACCAACGGTTTTGGTGCGGATTTCCATTTTTGCACCACTTTCCGATCGAATTTCCTCATTTCCACCATCTAGTATCTAGATAATATTGTGTAGATCATCTTTGCAAAATTTCAGCCAATTTAGTGATTGTTAAGGCCCTCAAACTCGAATTTTTCTGGTATGAACACAACCGGACAGAATTCAGTCTGTCCATCTGTTTTTCGAGTTTGAGGGCTTTAACGATCACCAAATTGGCTAAAATTTTGCAAAGATGATCTACACAATATTATCTAGATACTAGACGGTGGAGATGAGGAAATTCGATAGGAAAATTGTGCAAAAATGGAAATCCGCACCAAAAAATTGGTGCGGATGTCCGCAGCTAAGAAAATCCGTATATATATGCAAACTTAAGAGCATGCGAGGACAATTTCAAACTTCGCCGATAGTTACGGATCCGGGTATGTTAGAATGTTATGTGAATGCATATATCTTGTACCTTATGGGCACGGTAATATTACCAACCGCCGACGATTATGTGCCCCTAGGTTATTTAGAATCCATAGAGTGTGGAGAATTTAGACGGCGTGCATGGGGAGCTGCAATGCTTGCCCACATACACTATTGTCTATGGAAGAAGAAAGTGAAAAATTTAGGTGGGGGCGTGTATGTTCATCATGATGGTATGGGTTTTTAAGCATAACATAACTTTTGTAGAGAAGTTCTTCGATAAAGATTACAAGAGTAAATGTTTGATTCATCGTAGAAAATTACCTGCTGAGTTTCCGTTATCTCGTGGCTGGGAGCCGTTGATTTCACGCAAGCTTGCTAACAAACACCATGATGACAAAATGGACTATAAGGATATCTTGAATAATAAGGTACATGTTTTTACCTTTAGTTTTTTTATTTTTTATTTTTTAGTTATGAATGTTAATAACGTTTGTTTGTTTTTTTCTTTCAAGTTCAAATGAGAGTCTTATAAAAGGTTTACGGGAATGGAGTTCCTCCCTGAAAACCGTAGGGACCAGCTGCAGATGAGGTTTTTCCGTGGGGCATTATGGCATCTAGTGCACATGAATACTAGACTTATATATCATTGTCCTGACCACTGCCTAAGACACCAAGGAGTTAGAGAGTTATTGGTGGACGATGTCTTAAGTTGGTTCTACATAGAAAA
>NC_020496.1:32995413-32997007 GCF_000184155.1 Fragaria vesca subsp. vesca | reverse complement strand
GGGGGGGGGGGGACGTTTTCGTAGGTCCGTGGAGAGATAAAATGCAGTGCATGGTGAAGTTGCCACAAACTGAGCAGCATGTTATCAACGAGAGGGAAAATTGTGAGATTCTTTTTATTTTTGTATTTTGTTTTGCTAGCAATTAAGTAAGGTTGATTAGGTCTAGGTACCTTTTTTTTTTTGCAAGCTATTGCATGTAATTGAACTTAACATCAATACAAACTCTTCTTATCAATATCAGTTTGTCTATCTATTACGAGATGAAATCCTTGTTAAAATTCACTCTAGAGTCAAGATCATAAAACTGGTTGGAAACAAAAATAAAGCTCACAAAAATCTACAAGACTCACAACAATCTTAAATATAGAATCAAACTTTACTATATCTTTTTAAAAACGAGATATTAACGTTTTCAGTATTCTTCTAAACCAGAACCTTGAATTTATTCAAAGAGAAGAGCGGGATATCTTCTCCAGTGAAAGCTGGAAACGGCTTCAATCTTTAACTCAAAGACTATATAATATATATTCATCGATTCATTCTTCTATTACTATATTCAGTCGTGTTCATCTTCTTCAGCAAGAATAGTATTAAAAGATACTTCTACTTTGACTTCCTTTGCTATTTGTTATTAAAGATTCTATACCATATCCATTTTGTGCTATTCGTTTTTAGAAAATCATTTGAGAATTTGTCACTGGACGCATTCTCAAATTTAAAAAAATATAAAATTTAAATTTTTTTGTTTCGGTTTACAAAATAGTTTGGAAAGAATAGTTTTGTAAAATGTTACACAACACACCTTTAACGATTTTGAATTTTTATGTAGATGTAGGTTTGCAGCAACATCTTCATTAAGATGTAAATAATGGGGTGGAAAAGGATATGAATCTTAAATCTGAAACTAAGCAGCCTAAGGTGCAGGATATGGAGGATATGGAGGATATGGATATAGATTACAACCTAAGGTGCATGTTGTAGCAACATAAAGATATGTTACAGACATCTTAGAATGAAACCGAGGAGAAATTTAAGAAACTAACCTCTTTTAACACCTTGAATTGATTTATAACCCACTTTTGAAAAAAGTTGAATTCTAATCTTTTTCGAGTAGCTAAAAACATAAACACCCTACATTTTATAAACTATACAAAATTCTTACTCCTTGTTCATTTTCATCACTAGCTTCATCTTCATTCATGGTTTTGTAACATTTTTATTTTCAACTACCAAAAAACAATTAATTTTTTCTTTTCTTCGACTTACTCGTTTGGTTCAATGACATGATAATATGTATTAATTAAAGGGGGTGGATCCATGACATATAAGATTATAATCAAAATTATAATCAGATTATCATCCATTAGATCTAACGACAACTAACGGTTGAGACTGGTCATAAAAACTAGATCTTTTTCTTTTCTTTTCTTTTTCATTAAATCAATTGATGAAATCTATCTATTAAAAACATAATGAAAATTGATGATTACCTACTCTCATTTTGGAATACAAATAAGAGGAAGTTAATGATTTCCTATTGAAACTCATTTACTAGATAAAAAAGACAAAAAGTAAATATCAGATGAAACTCATT
>NC_020496.1:32990672-32995301 GCF_000184155.1 Fragaria vesca subsp. vesca | reverse complement strand
AATGAGTTTCAATAGGAAACAAATTATTTCCTCTTAATTATATTCCAAATGGAGAACAGTAATCATCAAATTTCATTTAGATAGATTTCATAAATTGATGTAAAGAAAAGTAAAAGAAAAGAAAAATATTTAGTTTTATGACTAATCTCAACCGTTAGTTTTTTTTTTTTAATCAAGACGAAATTTTACTGCACCAAGAACTATAGATTACATAGAGGAGTTAGAACCTTCAAGTTCCATAGGAACAAGACCATACCAACGAAGGGGAAAGATCTAAATATTTAGTTTTAGCCAAGTTGTCGGCAACTAAATTGGACTCTCTAAATACATGAGCAAATAAAGAACAATGCATAGTAGCTAGACAAATCAGTTTTGATATCAGCAATCACCTGACCAAATGAAGACTCATCCTCCACATACCCTGAACAAGCCTTAACCACTTTGGAACAATCAGGCTCAAACACTAAAGGGAAGAGGTGAAACTCTGCAGCAAACTCTGAAGCTGCTCTCCCAGCAAAGGCCTTAACCATCTATGGAGTATACATATTAGAAACCTTTAAACAAATTCCTCCCACCACACTCGTAGTAGAATCCTGAAACACAACACCAATACCTCCCTGGTTAGCACCCATCTAAAAAGCTCCATCCAAATTGGTCTTCAACCAGCCAACTGGTGGGGGAACCCATGGTTTCAGTACCCGTCTGCGAGGTGGATTCTTATGCATAACAGAACGTAGCAAGAGGAAATAGGTCTGGATTTGATAAAAAAAATTACACAAGGAACTAGCTTTATTCTCCCAAAGCCTATAGTTCCGTTCTTTCCACCCATGCCAAAGAATGATTAATAACAATTTGAAATTATCAGAAGACAGGGAATCTGAACATACCAGTAACCAGTCCATCATAGACATCGAAGGAGAGATACCTTGAAAAATCCCAAGAAGCTCTAGAAACATTTTGGATAAGTCTCTGATGAAACAATAATCTCTACTCACATGTGTTATAGATTCAACAGCAGCATTGCAAAAATAGCAACCATTCTCAATAAACACCTTCTTGGACCAGAGGTCTCAATGGTAGGTAATATCGAAGAACAAACTTTCCAAATATGAACCTTGATTTTACCCGGTAACCCAAGCTGCCATACCTTCTTCCATAACTTTGGGGACTCAGAAGAATTTGAAGTTGATGAGAAATCCTGAGAAAGAGACCGAGCTAAAAGATATGCTATTTTGGTAGAAAATCTCCCTCTCGGTTCAAAATGCCAAATTAGCTTATCTTGAGAGGAATGGTGCCGAAGAGGAATAGCAAGAATCAGACTAACATCTGTAGGTTCAAAATGTTCCTCAAGAACAGCTATGTCCCAAAAATGAGAAGCTGTAATAAAATCACTAACCTTCGAAAGAAGCAAACTTCGTCTACTAAGAGGCCGGAAATCATGAACTCTAGGCAACCAAGGATCCTCCCATGCATGAACTGACTACCATCACCAATTGGCCATCTAGTTTCATTTACTAGTAAATCCCTAGCCTCAAAAATTCCTTTCCAACACTGGGATGGAGAAGGAGTAGGAGCATTCTAGAAATCAGTATCAGGAAAGTACCTTGCTTTGTATAATCGGCCAGGCAAAGAGGAAGGGTTTTTCATAATTCTCCAACCCTGTTTTGATATCAACGCCAAATTATGAGCATAAAGATCCTGGAACCCCATACCTCCTTCCTCTTTAGGTTTACACAATTTATCCCATGACAGCCAATGAATTTTTCAATCCCTAGACGTACTGCTCCACCAGAATTTAGCACACATTTGATGAAGAGTGTTACAAAAAGTCTTGGGTAACAGAAAACAACTCATCGTGTATGAGGGAAGAGCCTAAGCAACCACTCTAATAAGAATATCTCTCCCTGCACCGCTTAAGAGTTTCCCTTGCCAACCCTCCAATTTACTGCACAACTGCTCCTTAATATAAGAAAAAGTAGTAGTTTTATTCCTCCCCACTACAGTCGGTAAACCCATATACTTCTCATGCTTCTCAACAGTCCAAACCTCTAATAATTCCGCCAAAGTAGTACGGGTATCATTAGACACTGCTCTACTAAACACAACCTCACTCTTCAAGAGATTTATCTGCTGCCCAGAAGCTACTTCATATTCTGCTAGAACAGATCTGATATTGATACACTCCTCCTCAGAAGCTTTACCAAACAATAAACTGTCATCAGCAAACAATAAGTGATGGGTAGTAGGTGCACCAGAGCAAATTATAATTCCCTGAAGCAAACCCAATGAAGCTTTTTTCTCCAGTAACGCAGAAAACACCTCAGCACAGATAAGAAACAAGTAAGGCGAAAGAGGATCGCCTTGTCTTAAGCCTCGACTGTTAGTTAGTTTTGAAAGTAAGGCACAAATAAGTAACATCTCAACCGTTAGTTATTATTAGATCTAATAGATGATATTCTGGTTATAATTTTGATTATAATCTTGTATGTTACGGATCTGCCCCCTTAATTAAATATAACAGATTATAGAAGATTTTGTCAACTAAGAACATATGCAGAAACATCGTATGTGTTTACCCTGCCTAAGATCGTGAAAAAGATGATCTTGCCAATTATAAGTACATTTCATATACTTTATGTTCATTGTGTCACAGGAAGAACTAACCAAGACAATTGAAATTGATTGGAGAAATCTTTGCCTGAATTATTCCCCATTAATCCCTTTACGTACAAACGCGAAGCGAGCTAACATATATATATATATATATATATATATATATATATATATTCGTGTGCATTGGTCTCAACAAAAAGAGCTTCAAGATTTTTGTCTAATACCTTCCAGTGGTTTGTTAGATCCTAAAACAATACCTCAAGAAATGCTATTATCTATCCTTAATTTAGTTGGGTATAAAATTATAATCAGATTCGTAGTCTGTATATTTATTAAAGTGATTCCCAATGTCAAAGTCTTTGTAATTGTATGATCCTAATCAAAATCTATGAGTAAGTAGAGTTTCTCTTCTTGTCATTAACCAATTATATTCAGAAAGAAAGTCATTTGAAAAATCCAAAAACAACTAAAACTTAATTCATCTACTTCCATTGCATTCCACATGTTCCTCTCCGCTCCCATATTCACCAGATCAACGTTCAATGTTTTAACCATTTGTTCTTCTAGATTATTTCTTTGTTGCTTGACTTTCAAACAACATCTTTAATGCAGCTCTGATTAGTTTTTCTAGTAAAGATGTATTGAAGAAAGAATTGCGGGTAAGTATATTTCTAGTCTTTTTTTTTCTTTTTGTGGACGTGATTGAGAGTCGAACGCATTCAACCACATAAACTGCAACATTCTGGTTGTTAAGGACACTAATGTTTTTTCCTTATTATGAAAGGTTATTTTTTAATCATTTTAAAAAATTTGGTCAAAAGTCATTTTGCAAGCAAAATTATGGTTATTTATCAAAATTTCTTGAAACCGAACCACCTTAAACCCCCATAACAGCTACCCAATCCCCCACAACAGCATATGTTGCTTTGGAGAAAGGTATATTTTATTTTATTCTCTATTTTGTTTTTCTGGCACCTTTCATTTTTTTTTTCTTTTTATTTAGTCAGGGTACTTGACGTTTTTGAATTTTTATGGGGTTGCATCAACATCCTATGTCTGAAACTTAGCAGCATGAGGAGGAGGATATGGATATAGATTGGTTGCAGCAACATGAAGATATGTTTCCCAATCCGCCACATAATGAAACTACGCCACCCCAAAGCCTCATAACAGCTACCCCCAATCCCCCACAACATCATCTCGTACTTTGGAGAAAAGTTTTTTTTTTATTCTCTATTTTGCTTAAAGATGTCGACATTTTTCTTGCAGCTTTTACTGTTTCTTTTTTTTTTCTTCTCAGAGTTGGCGATTTTTCTAGCAGCTAACTCTGGATCTGAGCCACCCCAAACCCCCAAAACAGCTACAACAACTAATTTGGAGAGCAATGAGCCATTCCAAAATCCCTCAGCAGCAACTACTATTTTGGAGAACGATATTCTTTATATTCTTTATTTTGCTTAAAGTTGTTGACTTTTGTTGTTTTGTTTCTTTTATTTTGCTTAAAGTTGTCGACATCTTTTGGCAGCTAATTCTGAAGGAAGTACTTTCTCATTTACAACACCCCCTTTGGTTAGGTTCCAGACTCATATTATGGTCGCTCCTCAATTTACTTTTGAAACATATCCCAACAATAACAAGCCCTGAAGAAAATAGTTCTTAGGCACTTGGATGCACATGAGGCTCACGTGAAGAAGAGGCAAAGGACGGGGATGGGACAAGAAGAGGCCAGGGACGGAGGATTGTACACTGGTCTAGACACTTTTTTTCTCCACTTTCAAATAGAATAGCTTGTATTATAGAAATTAAGCATATATATGAACCAATAACCCAGGTAGAATATAATTAAAAGAACTCAAAACCTATTATATTGATATGAGTGCGGCTATTGGGACTTTCAAATTTGCTCAATATACCTCTCTTTCTCTCTACACCTCCATTTTACTTTTAAATACAAACATTTTCTCATTAGACCTTCTTTTAAATTCCTAAAATAGCCTTGTTTTTGTAATTCACATA
>NC_020496.1:32980491-32989423 GCF_000184155.1 Fragaria vesca subsp. vesca | reverse complement strand
TTGGAATGGACTTATAGCCGATGAAAAACGACCTTAATTCGTCGGCTAAAGTTTTTTATTTTTTTTAAAATTAAGTTTTAGCAGACGAAATACGTTTTAATTCGTCGGCTAAATCCCTATAAAGCCGACGAAATAGACTATATTTCGTCGGCTTTAGTTATTTTTTATTTTTTTATTACAAACTTTAGCCGACGAATATTTTAAATTGTTCGTCGGCTAAAGTTGGAGAAAAAACCGACGACATGTTTTTCGTCAGCTAAACTCTAGGACTATAGCCGACGAATACCTTAAATGTTTCGTCGGCTAAAGTCTGGGAAGATAACCGACGACATTTTTTTCGTCGGCTAAACTCTGGTCTATAGCCGACGACTTCTATATGTGTCGTCGGCTAAAGTCACCACAGACAACCTTTTCCCGACGAAATTTTAGCCGACGAAAGGTCGTCGGCTAAGATCTTAGCCGACGAATTAAGCTGACAGGCCGACGAAAATTTTTCGTCGGCTAAAGTGCTTGTCCTGGTAGTGGAGGATAAATATGTCATTTAATAATTCATAATAAAGTGAGGTAAAGTGAGCAAATTTGGAGGTCCCAATAGCCGCACTCTATTGATATTGGTATTTTGTTTCTCTCTAGCTTATTACATCGAATTTCAAATTTTTAATTCTATGCCTTTTCTAACTACTAAGTTTATGAATTTGGGGATGCGCATCTGATTAATTTCTGAATTCTCCTTGTATATCAATATCACTTCTACACTTCTTCATTAATTTTTTTAATGTTTGGCACTAAGAAGCGAAATTTTTTTCTTAATGTCAGATACACACATTATTAATTAATTTATTTCCATATGTTTTGAATTTTTATCCAAGGATATTTAGCCCAAGTTATTTTAGAAGCTTGGCTCCGTCCCTAAAAGAGGCAAGGACGGGAGACGAGACAGTATATGAGGCAAGCAGGGAGCCAATGATTGATTAATGACAGTTTTGCTTGTTGTTATTATAATATATATTAGGAAGGAGAGCAACTATAGTTTTTCTTTTTATAAGGGTTTGGGCCACTCTATTTATTGTCAATTAGTTTTAGACGTGAACCCCAAACTACTTTATCATTGTATCAAAACAGGTTATCCACGTCCACGTGTGAAGCCCAAATGGTCACACGAACTCCACATCACCCAAATAATTGTCCACGTGTTAGACTTGAAAATTCGTCACACGTGCGGAAGAGTGTTGAGATATGAATCCCACATCGGAAATATGAGACCTTGTTTGTAAGTTTATAAGGGTCTGAGTTACTTCATTTATTGCCAATTGGTTTTAGTTGGAGTGGCTCAAACCTTTATAAACCCATAGACAATATCTTATATTCCCGATGTGGGATTCAAACTCTTAGTTTTGAGAAACTTTGTTATATGATACTTTGTACAAAAAAAAAAAAAATTCACTGAACCCTCACCAGATGGCAATAGCACCTTTGCCGCAGGGTTCGACGTTTTCTTTCTAATTGTCCACCCTCTTAACACAGCCTCAAGGATCTTTGGCTTCAAAACACTCTTAGGTTTATTTTTCCGGCCTGGGGGACAACCTACTCATCCCTTCTTCTGTGGTGAAATGACAATCAACTCATTGACATTCTTCAAAGTCAACTCACCCTCAAAAGCACTAGAGGGGTGTTCAATCACAGCGGAAGACTTACCTCGCTTAATTGTAACTAATCAAGGCAGTGCCATTATCCACAAATCACAAGTAGATAGACCGTAACTTTAGATTTAGAAAGCCCGTAACTTTTTTCTTCTTTTTTTTTATTTTTTTTTACTAGAAGAACTTTTTTGCAAGTAATAAAACAAAAAAGAAAGTTAACAAATTTCCATGAAGGTTGCAAAAACATAAAGACAAGTTAGTACAAGCAAATATATCGGTGTTCTGCTTCTAGATAGACTAAGTTAGTTTTCGCCATATCGATGCCTTGGCAGACAATAAGCACTTAACTCTTGGAAATACAAAACCTGCTTTGGCAGGGGTTCCATTGACGAGAGAATTCTCATATATCTCCTTGCACTCTTGTACAACCTGTTCGGCAAATAAAATATTGCAAACCTTAGTGGCTTAGTGGTTAATTATTCTACAGATTATCATGAAATAAATTTTCTGAGACACAGCAAATGAAACTTCCATTCACCAATTTTGAGAGGATATAAGTCTTTTGATGGTTAAAGAGAGAGGGAAAACAAAATTCATCAATTCAATTTGCATACCTCCTTAGCATCCTTCCGCGGTATGCCTTCTCGTAGTGCGACAAGCTTCTCCACTACCTCAGGCTGCAATAAAGTGAGATCAAGAAGAATCAGACTATCTTGGACAAAAAATTGTGCATGAGAAGATACAGATTTATCATACGTCGCAAAAATACTCGAATTAAACCTAAAACTAACTGATTTAGCTAGTGGACACATTCATTTGCAATTGAAAGCTAAACTAGACTAAAAAATTAAGTGAACCAGAACCAATTCAGCAGAATATATTGTTTCTAATATTTACCGGACAATCAGGTTGATGTTCAAGAATATTTGTGTAAATCAGTGTGAATGTATCCAGGCTCTCTGCTGAAGCAAGTTCTCTCAAATCACTCAGTATTCTGACTCTGCTTTCTACTTTCTGCAGCCAGTTTCAAGAAATTAGGATGGGAAAGCATTAGGAACAACCGACTCCAATAAATGGAAATTACAATCTCATAAACAAAACTTACAGGATTACAATATATAGAAAAAGTGTAAACACAAGGATCAGAACTTACAGAAACACTTAAATACTCCCTAAAAAAGTCCATGAGAACCTCTTCATCCAGTCTCATCCTTTCAATGGTCTCTTCCTTTATATAGTTTTTCTGCAAAGAGAAGCATTGATAACACAATTAAGAAACATAATATTGGATCGAGAAATCCGTTCTACAAGATGTCCAAAGCCAATCTTTTAAGGCAGTTATTCGTCAGAAATAAAACCTGTGTGAGAAGACGGTCAACATATACAACCACAGTTTCCTCCAGACAAGCCTCAACAAATCTCCTAAATGATCTTTCTTCAATATACCTTAAATACAGAGCAGTACAACAAAGAAAGCCATTAGTCATTCCCTTTAGGGTAGACTCATGATAATAACAGAAGTAACCATATTAAAGCAACCTTATTTCTGATGGTAAATGGGAGTCGAAATAGACACTTGTAAGTGGAAAACATATACATAAACCACAGCTGTGCATAAACTTCGTTTGGGTGCTATTTTGGTAATGACCAGACCACATGGGAGCACACCATGGGACTGACATTTCTTCTTATAAATCCTCCTCCTTATAAATCCTCCATGGTTAGTTCTCTATCTAAGAAGTAGTCACCTTTGCAATACACTGATTTTGCATTTAATCTGACATAATGTTTGACACTTGTGTAAGTAATTATCACATAAGCTCCCTAAATTAATATCTTTCTACTAACCCCTAATATATTAACCAATTTATGAATGCATATCAAACTATATGGACAACTGATTCTCCTGTGCAAAAGAAATAATAAAACCTAAAGAATCCAAAAATAAACACCCAAAATATTCAATCAAAGGTCATGTAGTGTTTGGCCAAATTTCACTTCCAGTGAACTGTCTACATATGGTTAAAGATGCAGCTACGGAGGAGAAAGACAGTATCAGATGCCACCTTAAATGATAACTAAAAATACAAACTTCAGACTAGATTCTGCTTTCATTTTTCCTTCTATCTCTAACTAAAAATCATAACTGAAAGTATAACCAGCCAGAGCCCATGTTCTCTAAACAAAAAGGGAACGTGCAAGGGGAGTTTGACAACTCATTTAGCATCGGAAAATTGTGAAAAGAGATGACATCTCATGTTTTCCAAACTGATCCTCTGATCAGTCCAGATATTGTTTTGATTCCACGTGTAATGAGGGTTCAGAGTCTCACATATTGATGAATCAAAGAGGTAATCAACGACAAAAAGAAAGATTGATTCTTTAGGAGACGTTTTGTCTTCAAGATTGAACCAAAGAAGAAATAGTTGAACCGATTCCCTAAATGCCTTATGGACATTACCTATATCAGCCATACAGAAAATGTAAAGCATCAGCTTCTTGAAGAAATCAAAGAATTTCTTGGGACTCCTACATCATCCCTTTGTTCTTTTCCCTAACCGATGGTCAGAAGTTCATAGGGATGCGAGCCGTAATGTTACTCAGTATATGTCATTTCTTCTTTACTTTAATCAAAACAATCTCTGGACAGATCAGATGATCCTTTTCAGTTCACTGAAAAGCATAAACAATGTTTTATTATGTCTGAAATAAAATAATAGAAAAAAGAAAACTTACATCTTTACATCTGTAAAATAATCACCAAATGTTGCAACAAGATACTCGGTAACCTGTCCCTCGCACCACTCTGAAAATGAAGGAGAAAAAAGTTACAATGGAGAATCATATATACCATATAATGCACTAGTACGGGTAGATACAATGAGAAACTTCAACAAAGGTAGGTATACCAAGAAATCAGCTAATGCTTTCATAATCTTCCGCTGATTTGTAACTGAATTTGTTACAATTGAAAAAATCAGTTACAAATTCAGTGCAAGATATTAGCAACTAAATATGTAAGTCCTCCCTCATGAATTCTTACATTCCTTATCTAATTTCATGGCATAATAAGCAGTAACTGTTCTGTAAGAAACTAACAATACACTGAACTAACACTGGTTAACCTTTCTATGTTGTCTAATCCCTTGACTTGTTTTGCCTGCTACTATCAAGCTATCTTATTATAGTTGTTGGCTTCAACCAAGGGTATTCTTTGGGTTTGAAACATTAATCACAACACCCCTTCTGCTTTAGCTATATATTGATGGTTTCCTCACCAGTGTGGTCACTCCAAACAACAAGAAAAGAATTTAATAAAGAGCGTGATGGAGAGGGAGAGAGAGAGAGAGAGAGAGAGAGAGAGAGAGAGAGAGAGAGACAGAGGGAGTGGAAAAAGTTTGATTGATACAATTACCATGACAACAGCAAGTAAATTACCTTACCCTTCTGATAAAGCTTCACAAGTAAATCCTGCACTCCGGGATCTTCAAATATAACACTGACAGTTTGGTGCACAGCTTCCTATCATCAAGAGGTATTAACATTCATCACATATGCAAATCACTAGGTATCAATACATACATATAACAATATATAACAACATTTGTGATCTATCAAGCCATCAAATATGCACATAGACTATAGATTTTGATGAGCGAAGGCACTTTATCTTGATAAATATCATAATCCACACAGCACTGTAGCACAAGCTGTTTATAACCCTTTTTTTTTTTTGGTTACTAGAGGGACCTAAAAGGCCCAAACAAGCTGTTTATAACTTTGAATAAAACTATACAAGACTTTGCACCCAGAAAAGACATTATCGTCCTTTCAATTACCTTCGCAACCTCTAGGAAACCTTTGCATGTATCTTCAAAGTTAACCTGTGAAGAAAGAAACGAGAAAACTGGATTATTCATTATGATCTCCAAAACAGCCCTCTGATGTTCTTTCATTTTCCCTATTTTATTATTTTTCATGGAATCTTCCAATCAATTTAACCATATCGAGTAGAAGCCTATTAGTAAACTAATTAACTGAAACCTAACAAGAACAAAATGGGGAGATCAGTTAAGGAGGATATTAGAGAAGTGTTTAGGAGCCCTGGGCACTGTAAATTTTAAACAGCATAAATTAAAAGCACGAAACAGAAGGGAAAACAAAAAGAACCAAGCTGGATTTGGCATAACCTGCTCAGCATAGTTTTGTGGAAGAGCTTCCAGAGTGCTATTACTAAGCTCCATTGCGAGATCGTAGCATCGCAGATTGTTGTTAATCTGCACACCATTATGAAACCAAGACCCATACTTAATAACTTTGTAGCCAATCATCAATACACAAATAGAGGCTAGTTTGTAAGAGATGCACAAACCATTGCACATAAGGGTTCCAAACCCACTTCTGAAGCAGGTTCCTCAAGTCTCTTCCTTTCAGCAGCTTGAAAATCAATCATTACCTGATCAACGACATGTGTCAAATAATTCTAGCCAATATATTCTCTAGTACCAATTGACACACAGAAACACACACACACACACGGGAAGAAAAGAGAAGAGAGAACTAAAGAAAAAGAAAGAAAGAAAAATGAAAGTAACAGCAAGCAAGAACATCATATTTGTGTGTGTGTATATAAATACAAAAAACAAAAAGATAACAATTCTAAGATTGAGCATATTGACATGCACAACAGGCATATATAAAGGCTGTACCAGTTCTTCATAGCACAATCATGAACTTGTAATGCATGTATAAAAGATTAAAAGGAAACGATAGTTTCATTAATACTATTAAAGTCATGTTCCAGAGGAGTTAAAAATAAAGTCATGTTCCAGAGGAGTTAAAAGGAACTTGTCTTCTAATAAATGCTATTAAGTACACTTCAACCTACAAAATTGTTCCCAGTGCATATGTCACTTTAGAAGATAAATCTCACTATAATGACACTTCCGCAGTTATTTCTATGACAGTCATAACTAAAATACCTGGATAATTGCTAAAGCAATTCTGTAGAGCATGAGATCCGTGCTATTATCGCGAACTATTTGCACTTGCTCTCCAAGAATCCTGAATAAGTCAACAGCAGCTGGCGTGTATAGCTTCCCATCTTCTGTTTTCTTCGGTGGCTGTACCTTATCAGCCTCCAAGATATTCAAGTACCATTTCTTGAAGATACAATTTGCAGAAGTATTGGAAGATGTCAGAATTTTTAACCCAAAAAAATAAAAAAAAAAAAACAAAGTACAATAATATTTTAAATAGAATATTGTTACCCTTGTCGTAGCTTGCATTCTCTCCACATAGGAATTCATAAGGGGATCCATGGAACCACTCTCAGAACATACTTGAGCAAGAGATTCATCAACCCCAAGCCCAATCAAATTTTCTTGGTATTCAACTACCCAACCAGTTACCTAATTGCAAACAAAAAGAAAAAAGTCAGGACTCAGGACAAGAAATTAGAACTAGGAAATTAGAAGTGTAAAATGAAGCTTCATTACAAGAACAGTAAGAAAGAAAAGATTCTTCAGAAGGTAATTATGAGATCAGACTAAATCAAACTTCAAGAACATGCAGCATAATATGTTGAGATATTAAACCCACATCAGGAATATAGGACCTTACCTGTGGGTTAATAAGGGTTTGGGCCACTCCATCCATTGCCAATTGGTTTTGGATGTGAACCCCAGACTACTTTATCATAAAATGATCAAAAAGTACAGGAAACCAGCTGAAAACAAAAGGAGTTGGCAATTCGCATCCCATCTTTTGGATATTTGGTATCCTATTTTGCTTAGGGCTGTAATCTAGTATTTGTTTTCCTGTTGTAATTGGAGTTGCATTATTTAGATCAGGATTGATTAGTGAGTCTAAGAAGGATTAGTTGATTACTGTCCACAGCTGATATGTCAGTCCCCTCTTCTGGGGATAATTTTGAAAGATTTCAAGTTACTCAGTGATAAGGAAAAAAAACAAAAACAAAAAAACTTCCCTGGTTGTCGAGACTATCAAGACACCCCAATTCTTGGTGGAAAGTTTAGCTGTTCAACCTAACTTTCCAGTGAGCTGGGATTTCGGGTTCAGAAGGAATTTAAATAACCAGGAGATTGAGGAGTTTGCCTTACTGATGGTTAAGCTATAGCATGTCTGCTTAATGGAATCCAAACCAGATGAAAGGGGACGGAAGCTTGAGCATTCTGGGAAATTCTCTTGCAAATCTTTCCACAGCTTTTTAATTAGTGATGGATCAGATCCAATCTTTGCTCCTGCAAAGTTTATTTGGAATATCAAAGCCCCTACTAAAGTGAACATTTTGGGTTCACTTGTGGCCCTAGAGAGGATGAATACTTGTGATGTTCTTCAAAGCTCTAGGGAGGATGTTGTTTTTCCCCTCACTGGTGCATTTTATGCAAAGCTCAAGGGAAATGTGATGATCACGTCTTTGTGCATTGTGAAGTGGCACATTTATATGGAAGAAATTATTCAGGGAGGTAAAACTGGACTGGAAAATTCCATTAGAGAGGACTTGCTAAAACAAAACCTTTAGCTTTTGGTAAAAGGAAAAAAGGCCAGAATTCTTTGGGGTTGTGGGGTGCTAGCAACAGTTTGGGTGGTGTGGATGGAAAGAAATAGAAGTTTATTTGAAAGCTATGATGGGGCAGAGAACAAAGTCTTGTGGGAGAGAGTTAATTTCTGGGCATCTTTATGGGCTTCTACTTTAAGGATTATAATTTTTCTTTCATTATTCTTAATTAGCAAGCAGCTGTAGTATGAGTCCCTAAGCATTATTAAATGAGTTGCTAAGCCTCTAGTCCTCGTTGCACTCTTTAGTTGTTTAAAGCGGACTCCTTGTCCGCCTCGTATTTTTCTTTTCATTCCAATAAAAAGACATTTATTTAAAAATAAAAAAAAATAAGGAAAAATAATTCAAGATCAACAATGCACTAAACACTTTCCCATATTTCATCCGTTTCTACTTAAGACTACAATAGTGCCACAACCACACATAAGACTGTAGCTTTCTTCCGGCTCCCAAACACTTTTATTGCCTTTGACATACTAGAGCATAAGAACATCTAGGGACTACCCAACCTCTGAGAACAAACCACGCCAAAAACACCTTTGGATGGTACATACAATCACATATCATGTTTCCAACTACACACATCAGTCTCCCAGTGCAACACAAATTCAAGCTAAGATCTTAACTACTGCTGGCAGTTTTACACATGTCATATCTGCGAAGAAGATTGAAACCCCAAAAAAAAAAAAAAAAAAAAAAAAAAAACAAAAAA
>NC_020496.1:32969739-32980471 GCF_000184155.1 Fragaria vesca subsp. vesca | reverse complement strand
CAATTTTCATAAATCATGCCCAATTGCTGAAATTCCGTCTAACTCGGACGTTAATTTTGACTTCATAACTCACTAAAAGGGCTAAAATAGTCTTATAACAACATAAATCGCCTTTTATGACATTTTTTCTAAGATTTCATGCTATCATTTCCTCCAAATTGGACGGAATTTTAGCAATTGTGTTTGATTTATGAAAATTGGAGACTTTAGGGGGTAAGTTTTCAAAATTAGAAGTACGGGGAGTGAAACGATGTTAACCCCAAACCTCAGGGGGTAAACTGAAATTAATCCTAAAAATAATCACTTTCTATTGATAAATCAAAAGGAGCATAAAACAAGGAGTCACACAAAAATAAGCAAGAGAAGTTGTAGCAACAGAAAAGTAAGATCAACTGCACCAAACCATAGGACAAGAGCAAGTTTTGTTGGAAAAAAAGAAAAAAAAAGAATATCATTGACCAGCATTTCAACTTTAAGTAGACCTGTTTCTAAGCTACACAGCAGAATATGAATTTGTTTAGAGAAGAGGTACCTTAAAAGCATCAGAAAATGGTAAGCCAGCTATTTTTGATATTTAGTTGAACCAACAGGGATACCATAAAAAGATGTTTCTCAAAGAACACAGAATTGTTTGAGTGTGAAATGTAAGTTTGAAACAAATAAGAAATCAGGAAAGTACCTTTAAGATCTCTATGTTTGTCATTTCATTTGCCCTGTCACTGAGTAATCTAAGCATTTGAACAAATCTCTCGGTATACAGATTGACCATGAGCTGAAATATTTCATATCTGCCAAAATAAAATTTTCCATCAGATCAATAGTATATTTATTTAAGAGTGGTCTAAATTGAATACTTCCACTTAAATCTCAAGTATGTGCAGACGTGTTCAAGCATGCATACACTTTCCAGATTATTCTTAAGTCTAGACCCATTGGAGCAAACATGTAAGCTTGATACAATATTGACTTATTACCCGTAAGCCTAAGCCTTTCATTCCTATTGGTTTTTCTATTTTTCTATATCCACCCCACACATCGCATGATACCAGTGACATTTGAATCCATAAACTAACTCCATGGTGTTGATTGGACTACAACCAAGAGGCATAGCTACTTGTGTGTAAAATAAGACTATATATCTTTTTTCTGTTCTCTGCAAGCAAAAATGGCACCACATGTACAGTTAGCATAAACTATTGGATTAGTACAGTAGTAGTCTACATAGATGTACTATGACAATAAACTAGTTCATGTGTCGATATAAAGTTAACTTTATAATGACTGCAGATGTAGACATCAAAAGAAACATGTGTGGCAAAATGGCATTCATACCAAGAATGATTGCTCCTCTAGTCTTCTGTTTTTCTTTTGAAAGTTACAAATTGGGCTAAGCAATATATGACCCAAAAATCTTCTACAAACAGGCATTCAGCTACTTGTATATGAGTAGAACAGAATGTACTAGACAATAAACTCTATAACTTTTCCTTTTCATTTCCCTAACTGATAAACTATAAACTATACACCTCTAATTCCTAACAGGTAACTTACTCAAATATGAGTGTGGAGGTGAAGATTTCATTCATCAAAACGTACAGCGTAGTCAATATGTATTAACACTCTTAAAGCAATGAGCTTGAGCATAAATGTGCAAGAAATAGCAACTTCAACTTACCATTTTACAGTCAAAAGAAAAAAAAGCAATATCATACAGCCTTTCATCTCTCATAACAAAGTAAAATAAAATTTGGAATGCTAAGACTCTAGTAATAACACTGTACTGTTCCTACTACCAAACCATGAAATATCTCACTGACATCGAAATAAAATTTAAAAAATATAAATATAAATATAGGAATTACCAATATAAATATAAACATAGAAAGGAAAAGGATATTAACCTAGACTTTTTATCTCAATCATAAAGTTTGGTAAAAATTGATGTCAATAATAATCACTCTATCCTAGAGCAGTCAGAGCCTTTCAGCATTAACAGTGGGATGCTTACACCTAAAATTAGAAGACAAGCAGATGTACTGGCTCAAACATATAAACCAAGGAATATAGAAAGAGCAAACCTGGGGGGAAAACAAGGGGCAACATGGTCGTATATATCTCCAAGCTCTTCTCCAATCTGAAATTTCAAAGATGATAATTCATCTTGGGTTCAAGCTTACAACATAGTCAGGCTTACTAGTTAACTGAACATACCGCTCGAGCTTCCTCAAGTGCTGCTTTAAGATCCTCATAACAAAGCTGCAGCATAAATTAGACTAAATAAGGTACTCATGTCAGAATATTCATCTTTCATCATTCTTACAGAAATTGTTTATTTTCAACGTACCTCTGTCAGTAGCTTGTTGAATCGTCCTTCAACAGTCTTCCTAATTTGCTCATAACATTTGTCCTTGTAGCCTTTGCCATTACCATTCATTTTCTGCTGTGTCAGATTTCTCGAAGACGCTGTTGCTGTGGTAGTTTTTCTGCATGCAGTCAAAGTTAACGTAAATAAGATGTATTCAGTGTAATATAGTTTGACGATGCATGCATGACAAATTGGTAAAACTTGTAATCATGTCAAGAGAATTACTTGGCAGTTCTACGAGGATTGGCAATTGATGCCATGGCACCGCCTCCCTCAGCCTCTGCTGCTTCTTCAGCAAGTTGTTGGTCAAGGATTTCTTGCATTTCAACAACCCTAAATGGCGAAAACATGAGAACAAAACAAAGGTCATGAACACACAAAGCAGACTGTCAAGAACTAAAATGGGAATTTTTTTTAGTCTTACAGCAAATAAAGTGCATTAATGCCAATGCATAAAGTAACAGTAATAATTTTGTTAGCTTTATGGCATCTAGTTTCGGTAAAATAATGACTACAGCTTTCTCATATTCTGCTGGACTGGAGGGGAGCTTTAGTCAAGAATTGTGTACATTAGGGTGTTCTGTCTGAAGCTAGCTAATCACATCTGATGTGATTTTCTGGTATTCTGCTGTTATTTCTTTTATGTGGAGCTCATATCTACTTATATCATTCAGTCTGCTCAATAATTGCTGTTCCTTCTTTCTTTCTTTTTTTATTTAATAAATAAATGAATAAAGCTGCCTGAAAGACTAAAGTAAAAGGGACACACAGCTCATCAAAAAAACAAGACAACTGAAGAAAAAGATTCCAAGTTTCTGCGGAAACATACCTTAAAGCGCGGACCAGAGTTTGCGGGCTGCAACATAGAAATGGCTAAATGAGTAACAAAAACAAATTAATAGCCGCTATATTTGTAAGCAGGCATGCAGCATAAAGATCATACAGAGATCTTATATCATTAATGAAAGAAAGCTTTCTTGGGTTCGGCACCAAAACAATGAAATATCATCAAATTCATCAGCCAAATTTACATAACCAGTTATCTGACAAGATATATGTACAGCATATAAACCACCTTGCCACTCAGCTTTCTTACAGAATGGCTAACTTATTTACAGATCAAAAGAATTTTCTTTTATGAGTGGACCATCACAAGTTAATACCACAGTACTTTCCCATTCCATGAGGGTCCCTTAAGTCTTATGTTGGTTGTATTTTTTTTTTTAACAGGGTTGAGTGTACATGCAGAATGAAGGACGGATGAAATTTGAGGCATTAGAAAGCGAGAGCATATCCAAGCCAAGCCGTTGCGAATAACTATTCAAACTTTGAATGCATTAAGGAAACCAACCTGAAGCTGTAACTGCATAACTAAAATATTATCCAAATACCATAGACAATACCTTTCTTTGGAAAGATTATAGAAGTTTGAAACATGACCCCATAACGTCTTCTCAAATGTCTCCCAGGTTCTATCAACATCTTCAAAATATTCTCTGAATTATACCAAATTAAAATTGACAAATAAGTCATTAAACTCAAACAACAAATTTTGTCAGGCAATATCAAATAAAGAAAGTAAGAGGAAAGTAAATGTCGCAGTTAATATCTTATCCTCTATTACACCATTATTAAGAAAACCCACCTTTCTGGCCAAAGCGGTGTGAAATCACGTCTCTATCCTTTAGACTATAGGTTAATTTAAAATAGCCTTTTAATATATAAAAATATAATGGTAAATATCAAAATTAAAAAATAAAGGAAACTGTCAGGATTCAGGAATAACATATCTCATATTTGCAGATATAACCTCCCAATCCTACCATCTACAGATGTAACTTCCCACATCCCGCAAATTACTTTTCTTTCCTCCAAAAAGTAAAAAATAAAACTGTTTCAAACATGCATTGCATGTGTCAATAAAGACTAGTTAACCATTACTCGAGACCACAATTAGATTTTCAGACTCGTGGTTATGTTGTATCCATTCCCAAAAAAAAAATATTAACTTAGGTTAATGGGGTCAAATTGACCTATTAAAATTATATGTTCGATTGACCTTATCCTACTGTTTCTTCTTCTTCTTCTTTTTTTGACACCTATTGTTTCATTTCTAAGGGTCAGAAAATCGGTGCAACTTCAAAACAGAGATGTGGGTACAAACTAGGAAGTAAATTCCTCACTGAAGTTAAAATGACATACCTTAGCCTGCCAACTTCTTCCTTGTGAGATCCAGCAGCTGCTAATGCAAACCTCCTCTTTCCATCAAGAGCTGTTAACCTCTATCGACAAAATAAGGATGAAATTTTGAAAAGTTAAATAAATAAGAAATTAATGATAATGGTGACAACAACATCAACAACAACAGTTACAAAACAGAAAAAATGGAGCATAAGATATAGTTTGATGTGTATTTTTCCGAAGCACTATTCGTAAAGATGTAAGGCTATTGACCACAAGATACGGTCACAACCAAAATAACACAATACTATATGATATCACCAAAGAAAAATATAGCAATCAGTATCTTCAACACTCGATTTACCTCATAAGTATTAATGAGTTCTTTATCATCACTTAAAGAAGCCCGAGCCTCAGAGGCTTCAACAGAGATCGACATCATACCCTCGACATCCTATCAAAGAGCAACATACAAAGCATTATCACACCAATAAAGAGGTCCCACAGCTTTACACATCTTAGTTTACACCTTATTTTAAAACCATTATTCAAAATAATCATCATCAATGAACCTTCACCTTCTGGTACAAGGGTTTCTAGTAGTCTTTGAGAGTCAATGACAAGTCAAGGATGCCAAAATTTGAACATTAATGTTTCATTTGTTAAATATGGATCCATATACAAAGGGACTTAATATTAGTAGATATCAACTTGTCACCACAAAAATTCTGAGAAATGTTTTATTGACTTGGACATTTTCTAGTCTCGTCAGGCTTTCCCAGTAAACAGCTTTAAGAAGTATTGAGGTGATGCAGCCTTTGATACAACAAACGAGAGATAAAGAAACAGGACAAGGAAGTAACCAAGTCCTTAGGTATTGTATACATTTATGGTCCACAAACTCAGAATTGGGACTAAGGAAATTGTGACCATAAGGAAAAATCACCAACCTTTAAGGTTGTATTTAAGTTGTTTCTCGCATTGCTGAGAAGCTTTATCTGATCATGGTTTTCAATCAAAGTTTGGCATTCTTGACATAGCCTGATGCAAAAGGTAATCATAACCATCAGGAACATATTAATGTTGCACAACAGCTTATACATAGCATCTAAATTACAGAAACGATATCCTTAAACCCATCAAGCCTTCAAATTGTCTGTGAGCATACTTTTCAATAGAAACAAAGTTTTCACGGAGTTGGTTTATTGATTTTTGAGATAAGGACAGGGACTCCAGCCCAGTTTGTGCTTGTTCTACCTGCACCAAACCACTATGTTGTGAGACAGATTCCCATCTGCTAAACTTTATGAACTCTTAAATACATTTATGAGTCTGCACAATATGTACATGCAACTTTCCATTATGACCACAAAAATTGGACTGCAGGTTTTGCATGTACCTGCTCGGCAACCATTGTACTAAGTTGTGCATCATTTGCCTGACAATCCAGAAAACAGCAACTTTCAGAAGGTCACTTCATTACAAAGCAATTTCAACATTACAACAACTTATGAATGAATATATGTGTAGAAGATCAGAATATCACGTGGGTAACAAAACAAATGCCACAGCACCAACTGACGACCCACCCAGATGCGAACATAAATTAACTTAAAATTTGAGCAGAATACACTCGTCCATATTTTATGCATCAACTGCTCAGCCAATTCTAACTTTCTTCCAATTCAACTAGCCATGTGAGAAAATTTAGTATAATGCTTTGATATTGCAAGTACAAATTACATTGCATACTTTGGCAGTCTCTAACATATGCAGCATAAATATTGGATGAGCTGGTGTTCATGGACTACATTATCATTTCCCCTACTTAAGAACCACAACATCTATGCCCAGGACATAATGAATTATGCAGTTTTCTTGCAGCTGAAACCATCTTAAGCTACTTTAAAAACTAAAGTAACAGATCTTCTAAATTACCCAAGCGCAATCTGAAACCAATATTCTTCTTTTCCTCCTTAACACATCGTGGATCTAACAATCATTTATGGATTAAGACCAAGAATCAACATTTACCCAACCGCAATCTGAAACCAATTTTCTTCTTTTCCTCCTTAACACATAGTGAATCTAGCAATCGTTTATGGATTAAAACCAAGAATCAACATATCATTAAGGAAAAGGAAGTGTCAAGGCCAACATAAATATGATACAAGTTTCAGTTGGTGCAGTCTGTTTTGTTTTATCTGCTAACCCCACAAAATGTCAAGCTCTCACCTAGCATCTGCAGTAAGTTGTTTTGCGAAAACTTTCTACTGGATTCTACTGCCTTGAATTTATTATTTAGTTTTTGGTCTTATTATAATCAAAAGTTTATACAACTGAGGACAGGTTGCTGCCCAAAGACCAAAGGAAGGCTGGATCTCAAGAAAATTCAATAATAAACAATATCTGTTTGCTGATTCAAAGAGATGAAGATCGGTTTGGGCCTTTTATGTCCCTTCTATAACCACACAAAAAAAATAAAAAAGATGAAGGTCGTTGGATAAAGTGTTTAAAGTAAATACCTTGAAATGTTTTTATAGATTCTTTTTCTTCTTTTACGAACTAAAACTTTTATAGGAAGAAGATCGAAGTACAAGGGAGAATACGAAGTCCTCAGAGCCTAAAAAAAATAAAAAAATAGACACTGCTGTTTTCCAAATTGGTAGTAAGGCTGAAGCTTTTAATAGTTTATTAACTGGTGCTTCCTTTGCTAATTCTTGTACTACCTGGAAACAGGTCATTAACTGAATGGTGCCTCCTTTTCTTTTAGCATGTACTAAATTTTGGACATACTATTGGACCTAAGCTGGTAAAGTTAACTGAATGTCCAGTTCCTTCAGATTAGTTACATGATAAGGTCAATGATTTCATATCTGGCCAACAAGTAAGGGACTCAAAATTAATTACATATTAAGTTATACTTCCACCTAACAGTTGTGTACCTAAGCAGTCGCATAATGCCTATACCATTACTAGTCATCCACAACATCAGCATGGTCTCCGACATAAAAGGTTAAGTCAGTGCCATGGAATCATTTACAATCGATCACGAAACTGTCAAATGCACACAACTTCGTCTAAGCAAACACGATGACATCAGCAGTCCATGTAACAAACTACAATGCTTCAAATGACGGACTAGCATTCCAATTACGACATTCATCACCGAAAAATCCACTAAAACACAGATAAAACATCCGCCTAGTCCAAAATTTTCACATCCAAACCTATAGCTTCTGAGAATACACAAGTTTCTGTGAAATTTGATACATCAAGCAATATGAACTTTATAGATAACATCATTACAGCATAAACAGTCTTCAACAAAATTGAATCCCTAAAAGCGTGGCGAGGAGAAAGAACCTGTTGGCGAGCAATGTAATCGGCCTTGATGGAAGCGATAGACTGAAGAAGCTCTGGCAGAGGCAAGAGCTTCGCAACCTCGCGCACCGCAGCCTCCTTGGCTTCCACACCGAGATCCTCAACCATCATCTTCTCCGACTACTTCGTCTTCTTCTCTCTCTCTCTCTCTGATTTCAGATTTCAATTCCAGATTGGAATTGAGATCAGGGACTGGATGGGTCTCTTGCCTTCTTCCTTTTCTTCTTTCGATATCCTTTTACACCTGGCAAGTAGAAGATTGACATTTCAAATATTATTCATTTTCTAATCTGAATTCTCTTTTTCTTTTTTTTTTACACGACCAAAACATCCTTTTTTTTTCTTTTTTTCTGTTTTTTACACGACCAAAACTTCTTTTTTTTTCTGTAGACTCCTCTAATATATACATAACAACATTCCCTGATTGGTAACTCAATCTCAGAATTTAGATAAATGACGCATGTCAATGCTCTTCACATGTTTCTCAAATGTAGATTTAGTAAAGACTTGACAAACAAGTCTGTTACATTATTCTCAGAACTCACCTAGTTCACATGGATATTCAAAAACTATTGATGTTGCTGATTATAGAAGAACTTCTGCGAGATATGTTTAGTATTATCACCCTTAATGAAACCTAACTTCATCTGTTCAATGCAAGTCGCATTATCCTCATAGATGCAAGTTGGTTTAATCGTAATAGATGTTAATCCACTAGACTCTCGAATATATGAGACACTACAGACTGAAGGCAAACACATTCTTTAACTGCTTCATGTAGTGCAATAATCTCAGCATGATTCGAGGAAGTAACAACAAGGGTTTGCTTGGTTGATCTCTAAGATATCACTATATTCCTAATTGTAAACACATAACCAGTTTGAGAACGTCCTTCATATGGGTCAGAGAGATACACAACATCAGCAAATCTAGCTAGCACATTATTCGGTGTTTCACGATAGGGGACTAGTCTGCAGTGCGCATGACCTGCGACTATGGCAGCGTCGGACACAGTCTCTCGGTGGGAGGCCGAGAGCTGTGATCCACCGATCTCAGACAAGATCTTTTGCTCTCTTGTTTCACTGTAGGGAAAGAACATGCCCAAGTCAATGGAACCCATCAGATACCTAAAGATGTGCTTAACACCATTCCAATGATGATGCGTTGGCGCATAGCTAAATCTAATTAACAAGTTCACAGAGAATGCAATGTCTAGTCGAGTGCACTGAGCCAAATATAACAGAGCTCTAATTACACTAAGATATGAAGTTTCAGCTCCGAGGATCTCTTCATCGTCATCTTTCGGACAGAATAGATCCTTTGTAATATTCAGACTTCGGGTAATCATGGGAGTGCCAAGAGGATGTGCTTTGTCCATATTGGATCGCCTGAGCATCCTTTGGACATAAGCCGACTGGTGTATTAAGATTTCAGTCCCTTGATGCTCTAGTTCAAGGCCTAAGCAAAATCGAGTCTTCCCAAGATCTTTCATCTCAAACTCGGATTTCAAGTAGCTAACCGTCTCATTGATCTTATTGGGATTTCCAATGATATTCATATCATCAACATAGACTGCTACAATTGCGAAACCGGAACTTGTTCTTTTTATGAACACGCATGGGTACAAATCATCGTTCTTGTATCTCTGCCCAATCAAGTAATCACTTAGACAAGTATCACATTCGTCCGGATTGTTTCAATCCATATAGTGAACGCCTCAATCAGATAGCATAAACACTCTATGGTTTATAGTCACTTGAGTTGGGCAACAAAAGGCCGTCGGGCACTTTCATATATATCTCTGTATCAAGATCCTCATATAGATATGCGGTAACCACGTCCATAAGCTGCATATTCAGTTTTTCGGACACTACGAAATTGACTAAGTAGCGGAAAGTAATGACGTCCATAACGAGAAAATATGTCTCCTCATAATCAATACCAGGGCGTTGCGAGAATCCTTGCGCCACAAGTCTAGCTTTATATCGCATGACTTCATTCTTCTCATTATGCTCCCCAACAAAGACCCATTTATGTCTAACAAGCTTAACATTTGATGGGCATGGCACAACCGGACCAAAAACTTACATTTTCGCTAGGGAGTTTAGTTTTATCTGGATTGCATCTTTCCATTTTGGGCAATATGCTCTACGTTGACATTCTGCAACAGTACGAGGTTCTATTTCATTGTTGTCAATAATCTCCTAAGTGACAGAATAAGTAAAAACATCATCAATAAACATGGAAGACCTATCTATATGAACGCGCACACTTGTGTAATTTAACGAGATTTCTTTGTTCTCTGACATAAACATTGATTCTGAGGGGTCCTCCAGAGGTTTCAATATCGATTCATGGACATAGCTATAGTTAGAGACAATCTATCTCATGTGATGGATTCACAATATTGATGATGAGTGGATCATTGTGTGCCTTGATGTCTTGTCTTTTTGGCGGCAAGACATCAATTAAACTGACACGACCCACCCCGAATTTCACCCTGAAACCCAGAGTAAGTCGTGCGGGGACCACCTCCAAGGAAAATTTACTGAAAAGATTAAGAAAATCTCCCTTGACAGATGGACAACCCTAACTCGAAAATTTCATAATACACTCTTAATTTAACGCTTCTGAATATCACATAATATACAAAAATTCTAAAGTATTCAGAGCTACTAAACACAAGCGGAAGCAAGAAAACACAAGTAGGTTGAACAGGTAACCTACTGATGAAAACTGGCCGAAAAGCGGGTGACTATGCCTCGTCTCCTACTAGATCCAACCCGAACTCTGCAGACTGGG
>NC_020496.1:32939986-32969180 GCF_000184155.1 Fragaria vesca subsp. vesca | reverse complement strand
ACTATTTTTACCGTCGTCGTATTTTCTTCATACTAATAATCCTCCGCACATAATCGTCCCGAAACCCCTCTAGGGACCAATTAAACTATTTACTCAATGACGGAGACGGTAAAATTCTTATTATAATCACGCTAGTAAATAAGGTAAAAATATAAGGGTCGGGATGTGACATAAACCTTTCTTTGGTCTCCCCCTTTTTCGAGTGGGAGCCGAGGCCGTAACCACCGCTCCACCGTGGGCATCATGTGTGTCGGTGACACCGGTGGTGCCTAGCCCGGGTGTGGCATTAACTTGCCTAGTTTTTGGGACTTCTAACCTTGTTGGAATGTTTGCAGTAGGGATAGTTTGATCTCGTCACTTTCACGATATCAGTAAAGGAGTCAGGCATCGAATTTACAACTTTCTGAAGATCGAGAATTCGTTGCACTTCAATCTCGCTCTAAGATGAGCGGGGATCATAATGAGACATAGTGGGGACACACCACAATAATTCTTATCGTTCAACTGGAACATTACCGTTCCTCTCTCCTCCTAACGGCGAGAAGCATGTCTCATCAAAGTGACAATCTGCAAATCTTGTAGTGAAGAGATCTCCTATCAAAGATTCTAAATAGCGGACAATCGTTGGTGCTTCAAAGCCAACATATATACCCACTCGTCTCTGAGGACCCATTTTAGTACGCAGTGGAGGCGTAATAGGCACATAGACCGCATAACCAAATATGCGAAAATATGAAATGTCAAGCTCATATCTAGATACGAACTGGTACGCACTGAATGATTGGTTGGCTGTGGGTCTGAAACGAATAAGTACAGCTACATGTAAAATTATATAACCTCATGCAGATACGAGTAGATTAGTGCGCATCACCAATGCCCGAGCCACAAGCTGTTACCGCGTGATTATTGACCATTCTGTGAATGATCATGGGGAACGAGATGTTCAACATCAATCCCAATAGACATGCAATGTCACACCCCGAATTTTGGATAAATAAAAAAATCCAAATTCAAAGCATGATAACTAAAAGAAAAACAAACTTTACAACACTTTAGTTTTACAACTTGTGAAAGAATAATTTGAAACAAGTAAAACCTCCCTCAATACTCACAAAAATCTAGAAAGTAAACACAAGAAACAAGCCTAACTGCCCCAGCCTCAACTCTGCTAATCTTGACCTGCAAAAACAACCTCTACACCATGGATTGGTGCACCGGGTTGTAAACAACAAACCCGGTAAGCTTTAAAAGCTCGTATGAGTAAATCTCTAACAACATACTCAACCCAACAACACATAAGGTAAACACTAAGAGTTCATGCATTAAAAATAAATTCAGAAAAACACTTACAAACAAGAGAAATCGAAAGGAGAAATTAAGAAAACACAACAATTCACAATCACTCAAAATCATAAATGAAATCCTGCAAAAAGTATAGTTCAGGAATTCCATTAAAATCACACAATTAAAATTAGAGAATCTCCTGCGGACAAGCATAGTTCAGGAAATACTCGAAACAAGGAAATTAAATGACATCATATAAAAACATCATACAATCATTTCTCTACTCTTACTTATGGGTTTGTCAACGCATAGTCATCCCCCATAAGTAACTAGACAAACACGTACTCATGGGTTCGTCAACACATAATCATCCCCCATGAAGTACCGATAGACTAGAGCTCTATACTGACTGTAACCAATCACCCGGCCAAGGCTTGGTTCCCGATCCACCACGAAAGCTCCTAATCTAATGTACACCATCACCACTAAGACACACACATTCACAACTAATGCAACAATCACCACTAAGGCACCATTTCACAACGAATGCACTCACTCACCACTAAGGCACACATTCTATTACTCTCACGTCATAACACTTATCAGATCACAAAAATAATAATATCATCATAATCGTAACCAATCATCTGATTAAAGGCTTGTAACCCGGTTTGACTAATTAAACAAACAATTCTACATCACACTATCACATTATCATAACGTGCATTTCACACATAAACACGTGGATATAAATATTAAAAAAAAGATAATCTACCGACTCTAATTATGACTCATGATCGGAAGTCCTTTTGAAAATTATATTATTAACAGAAAACTTGTTTTCACTTACCATGAGCCGTTGACGATCAAGCTCATTTATATTTAAAAACAAAATCATTTTCTTTCAAGGACAACTTCACAATTAGCCATAATTATCATCATCATCAAAATCACCATCATAATCATCATCAAAATCATCATCATAATCATCATTATAATAATTACCATAATGATTATCACCATCAAAACCAACACCACAACCATCACCAAAATCAACATCACAATCATCATCTTAATCATCATCAAAATCAACATCACAATCAACATCAAATCATCATCAAAATAAATAGGCTAAAAAGTGGACCTTGGTGAGATTTTACTCACCTTAACTCCCGCTACGTCTTCACACGCACAACACAAGCATATAGCTCAAAACCATACTCCACAAGTCACCTATTAACAAAAACGTTAACCTTAGTAACTATCAACAACAACATTATCCGACTCGAACCGAAACACATGTCCTAACCCATGAGTTTGTCACTCGAGACAAATCCTTCTCCTTGACCTCTAAAAGGTCACCGAAACGTCCTACACAACCTATAGAACTACACAACCTATAGAACTACTAACCAGATTCTCATGTTCGGATTTACCCAAAACTGAACAGAACGGAACTTAGCACCAAGTGGAAACCCTAGCATGCAATAATGGTAACCAAAACCTACAACCCACATACCAACACGTTCGTAACGAAGAGTACTACCTAACCAACACCCCAAAACACCACAGACACTACCGGACGCGCCGGCACGCGCCACCACAGGCGGCGGCGAGTGGGCACCACGCGCCACCCCAAAACTTCAACAACTCAACAAACTTCCAACAGCAACCTTAAAGAGCATATCAAAAAGAACACTTTTGATACCTGAGGTTTCACCCCAATCGGCCGGAAACATGTCGGAAACTCGCCGGAAAGATTGGAATCCACCACCGCCACTCTCCGCCGTGAGTCGAGCTTCAACACCACCAGGGATCGAACGAGGACGTCCAACACTTCCTATCCCGACCGGTTTCAACCTTGCCGTTGCCGTCGGAGGTGAGAAAACCGGTCGGGTTGCAATCCGGGTCGCCGCCCTCACTGTTGGCGCTCGATCAGCGCCGATCCGTCCATATCGTCTTCACTCGCCAACACAGGGAGCCTTGCGTCGAGGAAAGGAAGCTTTTCCGACCGATGCCGTCGTCTGGGTCAGCCGGAGTCGGCCGGAAAAGTCGGGTCGGGTCGACCGGGTCCGGGTTGGGTCGGCTGGGCGTTTTGCACTCTCTCGGGGTCGGGGAGAGAGAAGGAGAGGGAAGGATTTGGGTTTTCTGAAAAATGTGAGGACTCAAGAGAAATCTTTCCTATTTAACCCAAAATTCCCGTAAAGCCGCAAACTTCCGTTGACCATAACTTTCTCATACGAAGTCCGTTCTACGCGTGCCACGTGTCTACGAACTCGTATCGTCATGCTCTACAACTTTCGTGAAGAAAGTTTCTCAAGAAACCCAACGAATAAAAAGTCAACTCTATGACCCTGAATGAAAAAGAAACCCTTTCGGGTAAATTACGCATCTGAACACTTCCGCTCTTCCTTCGAACCTCAAACACACTAACTTCTAACTCAAAAATTCCCAAATAACATTAGAGACTAAAATCAAATTTCCGGGGTATTACATGCAATAATCATCAAAAGATATTGTTATAACCTCTCATGCATTGTCCAATCGAATAAACTTGATCGGATGATCAGGGTGGTGAGCTCTGAATTTTATAATTTGAGCTAGGAGTTTAGCAAATGCAACATTCCTTGTGGATAGCAAAGCGACATGTGACGAACGCGTCGATGCATCAACTAGAATCATAAAGTATCGAAATGGTATGCATTCTGGTTTGATAGGTCCACAAATATCACCTTGGATCCTCTGTTAGAATGAAATGCTTTGTTTTGTGTCTACAACAAAAGAGGGTCGTCCCTACAACTTTGCTAATGAACAAGCTTTGCAAAACGAGCGGTGAGTGTTGGAGATTGTCATAGAGGCATCAGGAGACATAAGAGTAGAAATAAATCAAGTAAACTTTTTCTTTTCAAATCCTTACTTAAAAAATGAAGAAACATTAGGAATTAGCATAGCTTGTAAAAACAGTTTGCATGAGGCACCACTTTATATCCTTCACTTATATTTGAATTGAAATTTTTTTAGTCCTTATGGTTTGAAGTCGACGTTCAGTCCGTGTGGTTTTATTTTAATCTGAATGTAATACCCCGGAAATTTTTAGATGCTAGTTTCTATTTTTTTTATTCGGTTGACTTCTTGGTTGACTTTTTTATTCTTTTGGTTTCTCAAGAAACTTCCTTCACGGAAGTTGTAGAGCTTGGCGATACGAGTTCGTAGACACGCGACATGCGTAAAACGGACTTTGTATGAGAAAGTTATGATCAACAGAAGTGTTGTGGCTTTTGGGAATTTTTAGTATAACTAAAAATTAGTTCTAGGGTTCATTCATTCCCGCATATCTCCTTGTCACACCCTAATTTTCGAAGGATAAATTTCAAAAATTTGGACATGATATAACTCAAAAATAAGACTCCAATACCTGCTCAACAATCCCAAACTCAACCCAAAAGCTGGAAATATAAATATCAACAAAACTCATCACTGAGTTATACATTATATCTCCTTAATTACATTAACTTCAAAAGTCTAGGAAAATAAGGACGCTCAAATGCGCCTAAAAACAAACTGAAAATTGTTCAATAAAATGTACTTCATCTAATACCCAGCTACTATGTTTCTGCCTCAACCCTGCTGATTATCACCTGCAGGTCTAACCCCTACACTATGAATTGGTGCACCGGGTTGTAAACAACAAACCCGGTAAGCTAAAAAGTTCGTGTGAGTAATTCTCAAAATTTACTCAACATCTCCAACACCCCATAAGATAAAACCGGTAATTCCTGCTTTAAAACTTAGTTCAGGAATCACCTCAAAACAATAAAATTCAAAAGTGAGTAAATAATAAGAAAACACAACCATCCACAACAATCAAAATCATAAGTGAATCCTGCAAAAAGGATAGTTCAGGAAATTCACTAAAAATCATACAATTACGATTAAAGAATCTCCTGCATTAAGCATAATTCAAAAGATATTCAAATAAAGAATTAAATGACAACAATTAAGAAAATGTTAAAACCACATAACCAATACTTTTACAAGTACATATGTACCCATGAGTCTCAGATACCAATAATGTATCTCCCATGACTTATAACAAACATATGTACCCATGAGTCCCAAATATTAATAAATACCTCTCATGACCTACAACAACAATTTATGTACCCATGGGTCCCAGATACCTTCAGGTACCTCCCATGACCTACACCGACAGACGGACTAGAGCTCTATTCCTAACCGTAACCAATCAGCCAGCCAAAGGCTTGGAACCCGGTTTGACTGTCCAATATCACATCACAAAATAATAATAGCGTCATAACCGTAACCAATCACCCGATTAAAGGCTTGGAACCCAGTTTGACTATCTACACAACAAATCACAAAAGAGTAGAATCATCATAACTGTAACCAATCACCCGATTAAAGGCTTGGAACCCGGTTTGACTATCTAACTTGTTTTATCTTACCAATGAGCCGTTGACGATCAAGCTCATTTATTTTTAAAAACAAACAATAACGTATACTTTAATTCAACATCATTAACATCATCATCATCATCATCATCATCACAATCATCAAAATCATTATCATAGCAACCACAATTATTTAAAAGCATAACATTTAAATCATCATCATATCTTTAATTCAACATCATCAACAACATAAAGAGCACATCATAAAATTATATCCTTCCACATAGATATAATTATACTTCCACAAGAAATAATCTATCAATCACCAATAAAATTATGATCACAAGGAACTTAAAATAATCATATAAGGAAAACTTGTTTTAAGTTACCTATGAGCTGTTGGCGATCAAGCTCATTATTTTAAAACAAACCAAAAACATAATTTTTAAATTAAAATCATCATAATCATTATCAAAAATCAATCATCATAATAATTATCATCATCATCAACACAATAATCATCCTCATCATCATCAACATTTTCACCAATCATAATCATCAAAATAACCATAAATAAATAGGTCACAAAGTGAACTTTAGTGAGATGTTACTCATCTAAAAATCCCGCTGCGTCTTCACAAAAGAACTCAAGAACCAAGCTCAAAAACAACTCCACAAGCTACCTAAACAACACAAATACTAACCTTAGTAACCAAACAACTAAAGAGAATATTGCACCCTTAACAAACCTTAACTCACGGGAGGACAACTTTCCAAGGTCGTCATAATTAACGACTCAATACAGCTACCTCAAATCCTCAAAACCTAAACTCAAACCTCACACAAGCCTAAAATTAACCAAAAGGTCCTAGCATGCAATCTTGGTAACCAAAATCCACGAACCACATAACAACACAATTGTACTGATGAGCATTACCTAACCAGCACCACAAACACCACAGACACTACCGGACGCGCCGCCACGCGCCACCATAGGGGGCGGCGAGTGGGCCCCACGCGCCACCACAGGCGGCGGCGAGTGGGCCCCACGCGCCACCCTGAAACTTCTAAATCTACACAAACTCCCAACAACAACCTTATAGAGCACAGCAAAACGAACACTTTTAATACCTCAGGTTAAGCTTGGTTCGGCCTTAAACTGCCCCAAACAGCCACCACAAACTCCACCCCCAAATCTGCAAACTAGTGCCCCAAACTTCAAACTTTAGATCACAAGAGAGGCATAAACATCTCTAGAGGAAGGAGGAGAGCAAGACTCACCCAACTCCGGCCTAAAACGCCGTCGAAACCAACAAAAATCCGGCAAGACCACCACAGCTCCTCCACTTAGCAGCGGCGTCTAGGCGGCGAGACGACGAGCGGCGCTGCCCTAGAAGTGAAGAGGAGGTCTGTGCGCACCGAACGAGACCAGCAGCGGTTGAATCGGCGGTCAGACGGTGGACCTCTGCTTCGGGGAACCACGTGAAGCTTCTCCGGCCAACAGCTCTATCTTCGGCCTGCGACGCCGTGCTACACCACCCTAGACTTGGAGGCGATGTCCGACTGAGTTGAACGGGACCAGCGGCAGTCAAAGCGGTGGCCGAACGGTGGACTTCTGCTCTGGCAAGGATGAGGTCTGCGTGCGGTCGGGAGGAGAGGGAGAGAGCTGAACGGGGCTTTGATGCAATTTTAGGGTTTTCTAAAAAGGGCCAATGATGAAATGGTACCTTTAGAAGTAACAAATAATAAAACTGTTAGCAAATGTTCCTTAATGATAAAACAATACACCCATTTAAATTCTTTAAACCGTTGCCCATAAATTTTAAAAAAATTACATGTCATGCCACTGACAAAAATAACAACATATTAACCATTATTCATCTCTCTCACTCACTCTCAACTCATCTCCCTCACTCTCTCTCTCTCTCTTCTCTTTCTCTCTCTCCGCCGAATCACTCTCTCCGGTGAACCCGTCGTCCTCCACCGAGAGATTGATGCCGTTACCAAAGCGAGCTCAAAGAGAACACATCTAAAAGCACACGACGAAACTCTCCTCCGTCGTCATCGACGATTTCATCCTCTTTGATTTTTCTTTCATCCTTCAACAAATCTCTTATGTCATGACTTTTCGGATTAATTTTGATCATGGTCTTCAGCTTACAAGGTAAGCTAATATGTTTCTCTCTTCTTTATCAATTGATTGTTTTTTCTTTTTTATGTGATTAAAACTAGAAATAGAAAAAGAAGCTTGAATTCATGAGTTTTATTGTATTTTGGGCATGTCATTTATGAAATAAAATGTTGTGTCATGAATCTTTTATTGATTAGATTGTAAATGCATGTTTGTTTGGGATGTTTAATTTGTGTTATGTTATTTGGTTATGCACACAAGGTGTTTGAGGAAATGTCTGTGAATGAATTTTGGTGTTTTTACTTGATGAGAGCGCAGTGGACCTTGATGTGCTAGCGAGGGCTGACCTTCTCAAGTTCTTGAGTAAGGAATGTGAGGAAAGAGATGTTACACGCTGCAAAGAGATGCGCATTAAAGATAAAAGCTTAAGAAATACGGAATTCTGCCCAGATTTTCAGTCAAATTCGACGGCAAATTGCGAGCAGCTCAGAGCGATCCAAGAAACTTTCCTTATATCAACGGAAAGCTAGAAGAGTGTAGTTTCCAGAACATTTCGTGGATCATTGATAGCTGTTTTGTAGAGAAAGTTATAGCCGTCGGAAGGAGGGAAGGTCATTCTGCAGAAAACTGGAAAATGAAGGAGAAAAGTCTACCAAGCAAGTTTTTAAGGACTTAAAGTGTTTAAGGAGATGCAGAGAGTTGACGGTTTTGTTGAACAGCTAAATGAAAGATTATTTGTGTGAAACATATCTTTATTTATTAAGCTTGATGCTTCTGTTTTTGGGTTCTTCATTTTCAACACCCAAACAACTTCATAATGTTTTATACTTATGCAGATTGCATTGAGGGAAGGTAGTGATAAAGTCATACTGAAATCAATGTTAAGTGCACTGAAGCATGGTGACAATAATGGTTCAATACCCCTTCTGCTCTATTTTGTAATGAATTTTGGATTAAACGATGAATGAGGAAAGCCAGAGTTCTAAAAGTTGTGTTGGCACTAAATTGTTTTCGTAAGTATTCTTAATTTGATGATTTACAATTAATACAGATTGCTTTACTTTGCCATAATCTGTGTTCTGTGTGAGAAAAAAAATGTGTAGCTTGTTATGTAGAATGTATGAAGCTACACATGTAACTATCAGTCAGTAGTTACATGCATAGTTACATAGATGGAAAGTTACATGGATAGTTACGTACATGGATAGTTACGTACATGGATAGTTACATGGATAGTTATATGCATAGTTACATGGATAGTTATATGCATAGTTACATAGATGGATAGTTACATGCATAGTTACATGCATAGTTACATACATAGTTACATGGATAGATACATCGATAGTTACATGCATAGTTACATGCATAGTTACATGGATAGATACATGGATAGTTACATTGATAGTTAGATAAGTAGCTTAATGTAGGTACACAATTCATTTACATAATAATAATTGTAGCGTACCGCTGCACCGCAACGGCAGTGTACCGCTGCATATTAGAACAAAAATCTATTAAAATCCATGTAACTAGCAATGTAACTACCCAGGTAAATAGTAATCTGTAGTTACATGGATAGTTACATAGATGGATAGTTACATGCATAGTTACATGAATTGTTACATGGATCGTTACATGGATAGTTACATGCATAGTTACATAGATGGATAGTTACATGCATAGTTACATAGATGGATAGTTACATTGATAGTTACATAGATGGATAGTTACATAGATGGATAGTTATATGCATAGTTACATTGATAGTTACATGCTTAGTTACATAGATGGATAGTTACATGCATAGTTACATAGATGGATAATTACATAGATTAGTTACATTGATAGTTACATGCATAGTTACATAGATGAATAGTTACATAAATGGATAGTTACATGGATAGTTACATAGATAGTTACATAAATGGATAGTTACATAGATAGTTACATGCATAGTTATATAGATGGATAGTTACGTGGATAATTATATAGATGGATAGTTACATACATAGTTACATGGATAATTATATAGATGGATAGTTATATAGGCAGGTTAATATAGTTACACAAGTGTAGCATGTATATAACTATCAATCTGTAGTTACATGGATAGTTACATACATAGTTACATGGATAGTTACATGAGTAGTTACATGCATAGTTACATAGATAGTTACATATATGAATAGTTATATGGATAGTTACATAGTTACATAGATGAATAGTTATATGGATAGTTACATGGATAGTTACATAGTTACATAGATGAATAGTTACATGGATAGTTACATAGATAGTTACATGGATAGTTACATAGATAGTTACATATATGGATAGTTACATGCATAGTTACATAGATGGATAGTTATATAGAGAGTTACATATATAGTTACGTGGATAGTTACATGAATAATTATATAGATGGATAGTTATATAGGCAGGTTAATGTAGTTACACAAGTGTAGCATATATATAACTATTAATCTGTAGTTATATGGATAGTTACATACATAGTTACATGGGTAGTTACATAGATAGTTACATGGGTAGTTACATAGATAGTTACATATATGAATAGTTATATGGATAGTTACATGGATAGTTACATAGTTACATAGATGAATAGTTAAATGGATAGTTACATGCATAGTTACATAGATGGATAGTTACATATATAGTTACGTGGATAGTTACATGAATAATTATATAGATGGATAGTTATATAGGCAGGTTAATGTAGTTACACAAGTGTAGCATGTATATAACTATCAATCTGTAGTTATATGGATAGTTACATACATAGTTACATAGATAGTTATATGGGTAGTTACATGCATAGTTACATAGATAGTTACATATATGAATAGTTATATGGATAGTTACATGGATAGTTACATAGTTACATAGATGAATAGTTACATGGATAGTTACATAGATAGTTACATATATGGATAATTACATACATAGTTACATGCATAGTTATATAGTTACGTGGATAGTTAAATGGATAGTTACATGGATAGTTACATGGTACCGCGGACAGTTACATGGTTACGTGGACAGTTACATAGATAGTTACATAGATAGTTATATAAGTCAAGCAAATAATAATTGCAGCGTGCCGCTGCACCGCGACGGCAACGTTCCGCTGCTTTTAACATGTTGTTGAACCGCGACAGACACTTTATGCTTCTTGGCCATAACAACATACTCAAATGCAAAAGTAACTGGACATGTAACTAATAAATGCAAATGTAGCTGACCATCTATAGTTACATGGATAGTTATATATGTAGTTTAATGTAGTTACACAAGTCAGGTACACATAATAATTACACAATCCAAATGATAATATGTAACTAGTCAAGTAACTATTGAAAGCAACGTAACTGACTATGTAACTGTTCATGTAACTAATCATGTAACTGTTCAAATCCAAACGATTCTCCCTCGCCTTGACTCATCAATCCCTCTGACTCCTCCGCAGGCTCTTTGTCATTCCCGCCTGGTTCGTCAACCTCCTGGTCTTCGTTGGTTTGCTGGAGAAGGGTGCTGAGGAATTTGGCTTTGAAACCAAAATGAGAACCCCCAAAACATCAAAGAAAGAGAGCATTAGACATTAATTTGCTGGAGAAACAGTGCATATGCAAATACATGCGAAAGAGGGAACATTAGTTTGGACAGATGAACTTGTATATTAGACACATACTAACAAAACTAGTTTGTGTTTCTGGTATTGAATGACAACAATTGACTAATTTTATTTGGCTGATAGACCATGTTACAATTACTAAAAAGGCAGAGGAAAACACTAAAGGGTTCTGTACACTTTTGTTAACCAGCAACATGTTAATCAATTGATATAGATGATATACAAATTTCAATATATGATCAACTACTAGCATTTGACACATTTGAATAGGATGTAGAACTACAGAGCTTATACATACTGATATTGCTTTATTCATATAGAATGTGACATAAAACTCATTGTGTAAGAGTTCTAAAAGAAAAATAGACAATTTATCTTCATCTGTATTTGGCTATTTGCATATGTTTGTCACTTGCAAAAGAACTGCAATTATAAAACACTCATCCAACCAATTGATCAGACTTATATATACATCATTGTAACCAATTTATCTTGTAGAAGATCACAGTAAACAGAGTGAATTCATTAGACATAAGTAAAAGAATACCACCACGTACCCAATGTCGTAATCCTGCTCCATCTGACTGTGAAGTTCTTCAGCCTGACAGTATTTATATCAAAGAGATTCAGAACAGTTGGTCACATCAAAATATTAATGAACATAGGACTTGTTTTTGCTTGAAGCCAAACTTACAGTTTCCTCATCAAATCCATCATCAGTATCAGGTATCTCAAGAGGGTTGAAGAAGTTAAAGAAGCTTTCACAGTCTTCAGTTTTAGTTATGGGTTTAGCATTCTTTGATCCCTTTCTTGGCTTCTTCTTCAAGATCTTCTGCGTCAAGCTCTTCCCAGGATACCAATCAATCTCCGTCCTATTAGATAACCCAATTTTTTAGAAAAACAAAACAAAATTTAAAAAGGAAATAAAGGGAGCAAATACTTTACAGCAACAGTTAATAGATACCCAATTGCCTTCTCCAAAATAGGTTCATCGTCATCAATCATGTGATACGTTTTTGTCAGTACATAATTTTTGAAATAAGAATTGGCATTGAAGAAAAACTCAAGCTTGAATCCTTTTGGTTCGTCTATCCTAGACCACTTGATATCCTTGAGGTACTTCAGAGCCCCTTCATCACGCTCTGAGATTTGTTCCAGTATACATTTGATCAAATTTCTGCATTTTATTTTTCAAAAAGAATACACAAAGAAAATGTGTTAAAAAGTTTCCCCACCTCCTCAGAAAGAACTTCATTGGTCTTCATTGCCGTGAGCCAGAAATCCGGCACCCCTTTCTCTACAATAACACATACAATCAATATCAAAGTTGAGACTACTGAATGAGTCATTAAAGATTTGACTTGTGAGAGGTACCTTCGGTGGCATTATCTCCTTGGTCCAATGCAGATTCAGGATTAACTCCTTCAACTTCGGTTACACCATTGCCAATTTCGTACCTCTGCAATCAACCATCATATTAATCAGACAGGCATACATCAGCATTGCATATCACATTTAAGCCAATTCAGAAACACCAATTTCAGTTATTTCTAAACGGGGATTTGTAAAAACATCATAAGCATTCTAAATAATGACAACTTGTCAAAGTAGAACCCAGCGCCTGTTGAAAGCCTACAATACTTTACTGTAGAGAGGTTCATAGAGCTTCTGGTATTTTGCTTCCAATGCAACCCTCTCTTCGAAAAACTTCTTTTCCAACTCATCATGTTGGCTCTGCAAAATACAAAATAAGTGTGCAGGATTATATTAGTTCTTTGATTCACCGGTGATGTGACGTGACGAGGAGGGGGGACACGGCGGGCCTTGACTGATCTGACAAGGTGGAGTGGATGATGCCGCCGGCGAGTGCCGTCGACTAGCGTGGCCTAGAGACACAGGGGATGCAGAGGGAGATGCAGTGGAGATGCCGAGAAACATTCGAGCTTCGATTCTCTTTCACCGGAGCTCGTCACCCCCAAAGCCACAGACATGACTGCGATGCTGAGAGGAAGCTATGTCCACCGGTACGATGCCATGAGAAAGGGCGCGTCTCCGTCATGCTTTTGGGGGTTGGGTTTTCATATCCTCGAGACGCTCACTGATCTTAGAGAGACGAGGAAGACAGAAGGGTATAAGTGTCAATAAAAAAAATCTTAGATGGACTGTTATATCATTTAATAACTTTAGAGGTAACCATTTTATCATCTAATATGTTTTGGAGATTACCTTTTTATCATGTGGAACAATTAAAGATTTTTTTATCATTTGCATTTGTAAACGGTAGTTTTGTGTTATATGCCCTTCTAAAAATACCCACACACATTTTCTATTTATACTAAAAACCCCGAAAACCACAACACTTCTGTTGACCAAAATTTTCTCAAACGAAGTCCGTTTTACGCGTGCCGCGTGTCTACGAACTCGTATCGCCATGCTCTACAACTTCCGTGAAGGAAGTTTAATGAGAAACCCAATGAATAAAAAGTCAACTAAAAGTCAACCAAATAAAAATAAATAGAAACTAGTATCTAAAAATTTCGGGATATTACACTCCTTCTCTCCGCTTTCCTTCTCTCCCGCCTCACCTTCAGAACCTGAGTTTTCCTTCTGACCCGACCCGAACCCGGTTGACCCGACCCGACTTTTCCGGCCACCTTCGACCGACCTGGACGCTGGCACCGGTCAGGTTTTCTTCCTCTCCTTGGCGTGGTGCTCCCTGTGTAGATGGGTGAGGACGACTCGACCCGGAATTGAGAGAATCGAGCGCCACAAAGAGGGTGGCGGACCCGACTTCAACCCGGCGATTTTCCGACCGTGTACGGCGGCGACTAGAGCTGAGGCTGCTCGGTTCTTGAAGCTCTCTTCCCTCTAAGCACGTTTTGAGTTGCCAAACACCTCGTTTTGAGGTCTAGAATCAGATTGAAGTCTTCTTAGCAGCCGGTTTGTTTTTGAACTTTTCCGGCCTCTTTCCGGCCGAATTGGCTTTGGCCACATGTATGAAAAGTATTCCTTTTGCTGTGCTCTATAAGGTTGTTGTTGGGTGTTTGTGCAAATTGTGAAGTTGTAGGGTGGCGCGTGGGGCCCACTCGCCGTCATGCGTGAAGGCGCGTCCGGGCAGTGTGAGGGGGTGCGGTTGCTGTGTTAGCTAGTCTTTGTAGTTGGTAGTGTGTTGTTATGTGATAAGGCTAAGTGTGATTAGGTAGTGCTATGTTTTCATTGTTGATTTTTAGGTTGTAAACTTTGAAGTTTGAACTTGGAGGCAGCATGGATATGTTGTTGGGTGTCCGATGACCTTGGGAGGTCTCGGCGAAAGGATTGTCCTCCTTTGGGCAACCTTTAGGCTAAGGTTTGGTGAAGGGTGCATTGTTCTTTTTGTTAAGTTGTTATTAAAGTTATTATTTTTGTTAATAGGTGACTTGTGGAGTGTGGTTTGGTGTTATATTCTTGTGTTGTGCGTGCGAAGACGCAGTTGGATTTTAGGTGAGTAAAATCTCACCAAGGTCCACTTGTGACCTTTTTATTTTGGACATTGATTATGATGGTGATTTTTAATGATGAGGATGATGATGGTGATAATTATTTTGTTGTTGATAATGATTATTATGATGTTGATAGTGATGATGATAAGGTTTATGTTGATAAAACGATGATGATTATTGTTGATATTTTTAATTTAAAATATTTTATTTCTTTTGGTTGTTTTAAAATAAATGAGCTTGATCGCCAACGGCTCATAGGTAAGATAAAATAAGTTTTCCAAGTATATGATTATTTTTAAGGTTCATAAAATTATAGTATTTTTGATTGTTGATAAGTTATTCTGGTGGGAATAACCATGTCTTGTGCATGTAAATATATCTATGTGGAAGGATATAAAAATTATGATGTTCTTTTTGTGTTGTTGATAATGTTGAATTAAAGAATACGCTATTGTTTGTTTTTAAAAATAAATTAGCTTGATCGCCAACGGCTCATAGGTGAGATAAAACAAGTAGATAGTCAAACTGGGTTCTAAGCCCTTAATCGGGTGATTGGTTGCGGTTATGATGATTTCACTCTTTTTGAGAATTGTGTGTACATAGTCAAACTGGGTTCCAAGCCTTTAGTCAGGTGATTGGTTACAGTTATGATGCTATTATTATTTTGTGATGTGATATTGGACAGTCAAACTGGGTTCCAAGCCTTTGGCCGGGTGATTGGTTACGGTTAGGAATATAGCTCTAGTCCGTCTGTCGGTGTAGGTCATGGGAGATACCTTATGGTATCTGGGACCCATGGGTGCACAAATTGTTGTTGTAGGTCATGAAAGGTATTTTTTAATATCTGGGACTCATGGGTACATGTTATTTGTGAAAGTGTTGAAAATTTTTAACTTTGTTCTTAATTGTTGTCATTTAACTTGTTTTGAGTATCTCCTGAACTATGCTTAATGCAGGAGATTCTTCAATTCTTATTGTGTGAATTTTGAGTGGAATTTCCTGAACTATCTTTATTTGCAGGATTCTCTTATGATTGATTGTTTTGTGAATTGTTATGTTTTCTCAATTTCTCTTTTTGAATTTTAGTGTTGAGGAAATTCCTGAACTAAGTGCTAAGCACGAAATTTCTGGTTTCATTTTGGGTGTTGTTAGGTTGAGATATTTTTGGGAGTTACTCATACGGGCTATTTAGCTTACCGGGTTTGTTGTTTTACAACCCGGTGCACCAATTCATGGTGTAGGGGTTAGACCTGCAGGTGATGATCAGCAGATTTGAGGCGGAGGCGTAGTGAAGGATTTTTGTTTCTGTGCATTTTATTTTATTTCTTTTTATGGCAGTTTGTTTTTAAGCTCATGTGAGCGACTTTATTTTACTAGAGTTTTGAAGTTGATGTAATTAAGGAGATGTAATGTTTAACTCGGTTGATGAGTTTATTTACATTTATATTTCAGTATTTGTTTATAGTTTGGAAGTTGTTGAACAGGTTTTGGGATAATAAGATTTTAAGTTATTTCATGCCCAAATTTTTGAAAATTTATCCTTCGGAAATTGGGGTGTGACATTGAATGATCCTTAAAATCACGATTTTTCATCCAAATAGTTCATCCATCAATTTTTTTGTTACAATATTGACGTGACGGTTAAAGACATTGTAATTTTTAACGGCCACGTCAACTATTTAGAGAAAATTGACGGAATGATCATTTGGATGAAAAATCGTGACTTTAAAGACCATTTAGATTAAAATAAAACCTTAATGACTAAACAGATGTCGATTTCAAACCATTTAGATTAAAATAAAACTTTAATGAAAAATCGTGACTTTAAAGACCATTTAGATTAAAATAAAACCTTAATGACTGAACAGATATCGACTTCAAACCACAAGGACTATATAGTATTTTACCCCTTATATTTCTATACAGAAGGTACTAATTCAAATTTGATGCTCATTTAGAGTTAAGTAGAAAATATAAAGAAATCTTTATTCCTTTCAAATATGTATCTGCATAATAATGACTATAAATATGTATCTTATTTCTTATAACATTATGAGTTTTAGATTTAATAAATTATGAGTTTTGTTTCACATTGGTGACATTTTGGATGTGTTTTGTTTACCCTCCTATTCTTCTTTTAAACAAGAAATTAGGTTTTTAGGTTCTCAGTTTTGTCATTGTTTTGAGGAGTTTAAATTACACGCTCAATCGAAAGATTTTAGTCTACTTTAGTAATTGAACTTATTAATGATCATACCATTGCTTAAGGTTAATTTCAACTTAAATTGTATTTTATTATATGTTGCAACATGATCTACTGATAAGATTTCAAGTAGTTTCTCAGCCTTGCTTATTCGTCTTTCATTTGTCATTATTAGTTTTAGATATTATCATTAATTCATTTGACTTTATGATATATATTACAGATATGCCGCGTGGAAATCAAATGTCTTCTAGAAAAAGATTTTTTCAAGAACATACCTTTCAAGATGATCATACTGTTGAAGATGTTTATGCATTGGATATTGGAAGAACATCAAATTATGGAAATACATCAGATGACGACGTAAATAAAATAGGTATTTGTGTACATTTATTATATGTTCACCGTATAGGTATTTATAATAGGCATGTAACTTAAATGTTTATCTCTATGAACTTTGAATCACCGACTCTTCTATTACGATATGTGTTACAATTACACAACGTGAAAACGCGAAATCCTCAAGAAAAAATTTGTTTCAATATTTGGAAAATAAAGGATCATCAAGAGTCTTTGAGGCTTTGGAACAACAAGGTGATATGATCAATACAAGAACGACAGTGAATAGTGACGATGTTCTGGAAAATGAACATGCAGAAGCATTAGAACAATGAGATGGTGAAATGAGCAGTCACAAAGAATTTGGTAATTTTTGTCTTAAAGTTGTCAGACATTGACATAATTACAATTCATAAAAAAAATAGCAAATGAAAATGATAATAGTTTAATAAATTCCTATAAGTACATATATATACATATCTTACATTTACCATATCTTTATATTTTTACATTGTATAGATCCATATCAATTATAGCTCTCATTGTTTTTATTGCAGAAGAATCTACATTTGTGAATCTGACTCCATCTGGCCAACCACACTATCAAAAGCAGAAGCAAGGTTTTACATGTATTGTGTACTTGTAGTTCTTTTCCCTGACAAATGAACATACTTTGAATCTAACTAAAAATGACTTAGAATTGCAGGTGTCATTACAGAATACAAGGATTTCGGCGACAACACTTTTCATTGTGTACATTATAATGCATATTATTGGCAGGATGAGACAAACACGTGTGGAATCTACACCGGTTGTTGCAAGAGAGGACGAGTGAAGTTACAGCCACCAAATCCAACACCTCATTTTCTTGAAAATCTGTTAGATTCAAATAATTAATGGTTTAAAAAGTATACCTTTTCGAGAAAATATACGTGTTTATAATTCGATATTCAGTTTTACTTTCATGGGTGCAGATATCGATCAATAAAGATATAAACAATGGGTCAGGACTTTATGTATTTAAAATATGCGGACAAGTGCATCATTTGATGGGTTCTGTTTTACTGCTTGATGGCCAGCCATCTAAATATATACAGTTATATATTTATGATACTCAAAATAAAGTTTCAAATCGTATCAATGCTATGCGTCTAAGTAAAAGACAAAGAATTGATCTGAATATTGTAAGAGGACTTATAGACATGTTTGACGAGATTAATGAATTGACAAAAGTATTTCGAACTGTTAGAGATAAATTTGAAGATGAATCTTTGCCTTCATTTGATATAACATTTTTAGGTTGGGGATCATCTGACAATCGACAATACGAAGAACCAACGAATGAGGAAATAGCTGGTTTGGTTGTCGGTGATATTGGCCAATTTCACTCTGATAGAGACATTGTTGTTCAATCTAATGACGAATGTTTGAGACGTATTCCTAAAATACATCCAAAATATATGTCGTTGCAGTATCCTATATTTTTTCCATATGGTGAAGATGGATATAAAACGAGCTTAAAATTAACACCAACTTCAAAAAATGAAGATGATAAGGGAAAAAGAATGACGATTGATAATTATGTTGCATATAAAATTCATGATAAAAGTAATAGAACAAGCACTCTCTTAAAAGGTGGAAGATTGTTTCAACAATATTTAGTCGATGTGTATGCAACTGTTGCAGAAAATCGTTTAGATTACATCAGAAAAAAACCAAGATAAATTCAGTTAAAAAAATGGATGTATTAGCTGTTGCTTAATCTGGAGTTATTGAAAGTAGCGATGTGGGACAGAGAATCATTCTTTCAAGTTCTCATACAGGAAGTTCTCGAAACATGATTAACAATTATCGAGATGCAATGGCAATTTGCAGGCAATATGACAATCCAGATCTATTTATAACTTTTACTTATAATCCTAAATAGCCAGAGATAATAAGATACTTTTGAAACAACACTGGATATGGACAAGAAGATATGTCACACCCAAATTTTCGAATGATAATTTTCAAAAATTTTGGCATGATATAACTTATAATAATGTAATCCCAAAACTTGTTTCAAACAAATTTCAAGGAAAACTAAACTCAATGCGGAAAATGTAAACGTTACACAACTCAACACTGAGTTAAATATTACAAATATTACATTTCCTTTATTTACATAAACTTGAAAGTCAAGAAAATGAAAACGCTCACATGAGTTTAATGTTGTCTACCCCAAATATGGAAATATACAATGTACAACAAAACCTAACAAAAAAACCCTGTCACTAAGCCTCCGCCTCAACCCTGCTGATCCTCACCTGCAGGTCTAACCCCTACACCAAGAATTGGTGCACCGGGTTGTAAACAACAAACTCGAAAAGTTAAAAAGCCCGTATGAGTAATTCTCAAAATAACACAAAAACCTCCAATTACCAATTATATCACAAGAACAATTAAATCAATAATTAAATCCACAAATCGAACACTTTCTCAATTAACATGTACCCATGAGTCCCAGGTATTAATAAATACCCCTCATAACCTACAACAACAAAATGTGTACCCATGGGCCCCAGATACCATACGGTATCTCCCATGACCTACATTGACAGACGGACTAGAGCTTTATTCCTAACCGCAACCAATCACCCGGCCAAAGGCTTGGAACCCGGTTTGACTGTCTAATATCAAACACAAAAATGATAAATAGCATCTTAACCGCAACCAATCACCCAATTAAAGGCTTGGAACCCGGTTTGGCTATTTATCCAACAATCATAATATCACATCATTATTCTTAACAACACAATATCACATCATTATTCTCAACAACACAATATCACATCATAAATTATATCTTACCACATGGATATATTTACATGAATAAATTATAGATATTCCATAAGAATAATCTATCAATAATCAATAAAATTATGATCACATGAATCTCAGAATAACATTTAAAGAAAACTTGTTTTATCTTACCTATGAGCCGTTGACGATCAAGCTCATATTTTTTTTAAAAACAATTAAAAGCATATTATTAAATCCATCATTATCATCATCACATGACCATAATAACATTTGGTTCAAAAGTGAACCTTAGTGAGATTTACTCACCTAAAAATCCCGCTGCAAATTCCACAAGCTAACAATAGCAAACCAAACACAACTTCACAAATCACCTAAAAATAACACAATTAAAACCTTAGTAACTACATTACTATAGGTTATCACAATACCCTTAAACTAACCCTTAGTTCAAGGGAGGACAACTTTCCAAAGTCGTCGAACTTAGAGACCGAAAATGGCTGCCTCTAATCCTCAAATCCGAACTCAAACCTCCACCAAGTCTACTAACAAACTTAAAGTCCTAACATACAAACATTTCTCACAACCTAAAAATTCTACATCTCCACAAGCTCACCACAACAAGAGCTAGTTAAAACACAGCAACCTAAGCCAAAAACACTGCCGGACGCGCCGCCACACGCCGCCACAGGCGGCGGCGAGTGGGCCCCAAGCGCCACCACCAACTTCCGAATTTGAGAAAACTTTCAACAGCAAAGTTGAAGCTTGAAGCAAGGGGAACAACTTTCATACCTGAGACTTTAACAAATTTTGGCCGGAACCGGCCGGAAACTGCCTCGAACCGTGACCAGAAATTCAACTACAAAACCTGCAAAACCGGCCTCAAAAACTTGCTTCAATCTATGCCTAGACACAAATAGGAGGAGGAGAGGATCAAGACTCACCTAAAGATGCCCCTCGTCGCCGCCGGAAACGGCAAAACCGACCGGAAACGCAGCAGCCCTCTTTCCGGCAATAAGGCTCCAATTCTGGCGTGCCACACCGAGCAGCAGTTGCCCAGCCTTGAAGAGAGCACTTGTGGGAGTCGAACGGGACTGGTGGCGGTCCAAGTGGTGGCCGGACGGCGGAGCTAGCCCCGGTGGAAGCTTGGTCCTCGAGAGAGCTCGGGAGAGGAAGAGAGAAAAGAGAGGGAGGCTGACTTTTTAGGGTTCCAAAATAACTCCCACACACATTTTTCTATTTATACACTTTCTAATCCCGGAAACTAACTTCCTCTGACCATAACTTTCTCATATGATATCTGTTTCAAGCGTGCCACATGTCTACAAACTCGTATCGACAAACTCTACAACTTTCATGAAGGAAGTTTTCAAAGATAACTTACGAAAAATAAAGTCAACTTTTGGCCTCTTAAAAGTCAAAGCACCTTAAATAAACTCCCGAAACTTCAACTTCGCATAAACCAAAGAATTTCCATAAATAATCCTTCATTAAATAAAGGAATAATACAAGAAAAAATTATATGAAAATCTAGGGTATTACAAGATAGACTAGATATTACCTCACCAATTTTCCAATTGAAATTAGAGGATATGATAGCATATATCAAATCCGGAAAACCTTTTAGAGAAGTTTAGGCAAATGTATACACAGTCGAATTTCAAAAAAGAGAACTAGCTACTCCATGCTCATATGTTGTTTTGGTTAGAAAAAAAAAAGCATATAAATGCTATATATCGAGCGATGTAAATTCTATTATTTCTACTGAACTTCTTGATAAAAATGATTCACACATTTTTGAAATTGTTAGTCAGTTTATGATTCACGGACCTTGCGAACCAATAAACTTAAAATCTCCTTGCATGTGAGATGAAAAATGTTCTAAAATTTTCCCAAAGCCTTACAATGTTGATACCATATTTCAGGGAATTAAACCACCTTCATATAGAAGACGCGATGACAAAACAAAATTTGTGTTAATAGATGAAGTTCTTATTGGAAACAATTTTGTTGTACCTTACAACTCTAAATTAGTTTTTAGTGAGATACAATGCTCATATTAATGTCAAATCATGTTCACAATCAATGTTGATCAAATATTTGTTCAAATACATTAATAAAGGTCTAGACAAAGCTCAAATTTTTTTGAATAAGAATAAAAATGACGGAGATCCAAACTTATCTTAACTGTCGCTATTTAAGTCCTCACGAATCTGTATGAAGATTGTTTGAATATTTAATTCACATCCTCCTGCACAATATTTGGTTGTCTATCTACCTTCAGAAAAAAATATAATTTTTAAAGAATCTACTTCTCTTCAATCAGTTATTGAATATCAAGGGAATGATCACACTACACTAACTGATTGGTTTGAAGTGAACAAGCAATCCAAAGAAGCAAGACAACTAACTTACGTTGAATTTCCTACTAAATATGTCTGGAATTGTAATACCCCGTAATTTTAGATACTAGTTTCTTTTATTTTTTTTATTCGGTTGACTTTGTATTCATTGGGTTTCTCAAGAAACTTCCTTCACAAAAGTTGTAGAGCATGGCGATATGAGTTCGTAGACATGTGGCACGCGTAAAATAGACTTCGTATGAGAAAGTTATGGTCAGCGGAAGTTCGTGGCTTTATGGGATTTTGGGTTAAATAGAAAAAATGTGAGGGTTGTTTTTAGAAAACCCCAAGTCCTTCTCTCTCTTTCCTCCCGAGCCGCCCCCGCACCCTCACTGTCGCCGGCATGAAACTCGGTCGTCCGGCCACCGTTTTGGTCACATCTGGTCTAGTTCGACTCGCTTGATCACTCTCCTCCATTTACGGCAGCTCACACGGTGGCTTGGGTCGGAGCGAAGGGCGGCACCGGAGAAGCTTCGCGAGGTTCCCTGAAGTAGAGGTCTACCGTCCGGCCGCCGATTCGAGCGTCGCCGGTCTCGTTCGGTGCTCACAGACCTCCCCTCCATTCCTAGGGCAGCACCGCTCGTCGTCTCGCCGCCTAAACGCCGCTGCTAGGCAGAGGAGTTGTGGTGGTCTTGCCGGGATTTCGTTGTTTTCGATGATGTTTTAGGCCGGAGTTGGGTGAGTCTTGCTCTCCTCTTCCCTCTAGAGATGTTTATGCCTCTCTTGTGATCTAAAGTTTGAAGTTTGAGGCACTAGTTTGCAGATTTGGGGGCGGAGCTTGTGGTGGCTGTTTGGGGCAGTTCAAGGCTGAATCGAGCTTAGCCTTAGGTATAAAAAGTGTTCCTTTTGCTGTGCTCTATAAGGTTGTTGTTCGGAGTTTGTGTAGATTTTGAAGTTTTGGGGTGGCATGTGGGGCCCACTCACCACTGCCTGTGGCGGCGCGTGGCAACGCATCCGGCAGTTTCCTAGCTCTAGGTTTCTGTGGTTAGCTAGCTCTTGTTATTGTGAGCTTGTTGAGATGTGGAAATTCTAGGTTTGGTGTAAGGTTTGCATGTTAAGACATTAAGTTTAATCTTAGGCTTTTGTGAGGTTTGAGTTTAGGTTTTGAGGATTAGAGGCAGCTTTATTGAGTCATTACTATGACGACCTTGGAAAGTTGTCCTCCCTTGGGTTAATGTTTGTTAAGGGTGCAATATTCTCTTTAGTTTGTTTGGTTACTAAGGTTAGTATTTGTGTTGTTTAGGTAGCTTGTGGAGTTGTTTTTGAGAGTTGGTTCTTGAGTTTCTTTGGTGAAGACACAGCGGGAATATATAGGTGAGTAACATCTCATCAAGGTTCACTTGGAACCAATTATTGATGAATTATTTATTGATGATGATTATGATAATTATTGTGTTGATGATAATGATTATTATGATGATGATAGTGATGATGATAAGGTTTATGATGATAAAATGATGATGACTTATGATGATGATTATTATTGATGATTATGATGATTATAATTTTAAAATTGGTTGTTTTAAAATATATGAGCTTGATCGCCAACGGCTCATAGGTAAGATAAAACAAGTTTTCATATTATATGATTATTTTTAAGGATCATGAGTCATAATTAGAGTTGGTAGATTATTCTTGTTTTTAAATAGAGTAAAATATTGTATAGTCCTTGTCGTTTAAAGTCGACATCTGTTTAGTTCTTATGGTTTTATTTTAATCTAAATAGTCCTTAAAGTCACGATTTTTCATCCAAATAGTCTTTCTGATTTTATTTAAATTTGAATAGTCCTTAAAGTCATGATTTTTCATCCAAATAGTCCTTATGACCTTTAACTGAGAAAATTGTCTGAATGTCTATTTAGATGAAAAATCATGACTTTAAGGACTATTCAGATTAAAATAAAACCATAAGGACTATTTGGATGAAAAATTGTGACTTTAAGGACTATTCAGATTAAAATAAAACCACAAGGACTACACAGATGTCGACTTTAAACTACAAGGACTAAACAAATTTTAATTCTTTTAAATATTTATATCCACGTATGTTTGTGTGAAAGACACCTTATGATCATGTGATATTGCCATGTTGAAATATGGTTGTTGATAGATTATTCTAGTGGGAATATCTATTTTTTTTTCATATGAATATATCTAGGTGGAAATATATAATTTATGATGTGCACTTGTGTTATTGTTTATGATATTTTTATATTGTGAATTGTTGTTTAAATAGTCAAACCGGGTTCCAAGCTTTTAATCGGGTGATTGGTTATGGTTATGATGATATTATTATTTTGTGATTTTAATAAATGTTATGATGGGAGAGTATTTAAATGTGTGCTTTAGTGGTGATTGTGTGCATTAATTGTGGATGTGTGTGCCTTAGTGGTAATTGTGTGCATTAGATTAGGAGCCTTTGTGGTGGACCGGGAACCAAGCTTTGGCCGGGTGATTAGTTACGGTCAGTATAGAGCTCTAGTCTGTCTGTCGGTACATTATGGGGGATGACTAAGTGTTGACGAACCCATGAATACGCGTTTGTTTGGTTACTTATGGGGGATGACTAAGTGTTGACGAACTCATAAGTAAGAGTAGAGAAATGATTGTGTAATATTCTTATGTGTTGTTATTTAAATTTTTTGGTTTGATTATCTCCTGAATTATGCATATCCGCAGGAGATTCTTTAATCTTAATTGTGTGATTTTAATAGGATTCATTTATGATTTTGAGTGATTTTGAATTGTTGTGTTTTCTTAATTATTTCTTTTGAATTCTCTTGCTTTTAGGCGATTCATGAACTAAGTTACTAATGCAGGAATTACCAATTTTATTATATGTGATGTTGGGATTGTTGAATTATTATTTTGGGAGTTATTCATACGAGCTTTTTAGCTTATCGAGTTTGTTGTTTACAACCCGGTGCACCAATTCATGGTGTAGGTGTTAGACCTGCAGGTGAAGTTTAGCGGGGTTAAGGCAGTGACTTAGAAGCTGAGTTTTAGACGATATACATATATTTTGCATATTATGGCAGTTGTTTTTAAGCTCATGTGAGCGACTTTTTTATTACTAGACTTTTGAAGTTGATGTAATTAAGGAGATATAATGTTTAACTCGGTTGATAAGTTTGTTGACACTAACATTTTAGTATTTGATTTTAGTTTGGAAGTTGTTGAGCAGGTTTTGGGATATTAAGTTTTTGAGTTTTATCATGCCCAAATTTTTTGAAAATTTAACCTTCAAAAATTGGGATGTGAAAGGAATTCAAAAGAAAAAAAAATAGGACACCAAGAAAACAATATAAAACTATAGGAATAATGTCCCATGTACATCCCTCAAGAGGTGAAGTGTATTTCATGAGACTGTTACAAACTTTTAAAAGAGGCTGTAAAAATTATGATGACATAAAAACAATTAATGGTATCACATATTTTTCTTATCATGAAACATGTCGAGCATTGAGTTTGTTAGTAGACGATAAAGAATGGAGAGATGCGTTAACAAATTCCTCACACTTTGCTACAGCATCAGCAATGCGCCGATTGTTTGCGACAATAATTATATATTGTGAAGTCGCAAATCCACAAAAATTACTCGATACACATTGGTTAAGCATGTGTGATGATATTATACACAAAACATGAACAGAATTGAAAGATCTAGATTTAATCATACCTAAACTTTAATTGAAAAATAGTCTTTTATTTGAGTGAGAAAAATTATTTAAGATGTCATCTCATTCATTACGAAATTTTAATTTACCAATGCCAAATGAAAATAAAGTGTCAGAGCTTAGCAACAGATTGTTAAAAGAAGAACTCAATTATGATTTACAAGTATTAAAACATCAGCATGAAAATATTATAACCAAATTAATTGTGTCAAAAAATAGTGTAAAATTATGTTATGAAAATAGTTGAAGAAAAGGATATGGATCCTCTCCTTGGCTCAGTTAAATCCTTGTTTATCCTTGGCTTTTTCTGTCAGCCGTCCATTCGCGATCCAATGGTGACTAGTGCGTCCAGCTCAGTAAATAATAATTAATTACACTAAAAATAAATTTAGGCAACACAATGGAGAACCTCCGTTACATTTTTTCTTTACTCCAGTTCCAGATCAAAGCCATACTACGTTTATTTTTGTTCCATACCAAATCAATAAGACTTTCCAGATCGTTTCATCTCCAACCTATATCCTCCCAATATCCAGGTAAGGAGAGCGTCCTCTTCTTCATTCTTCTTCACTTGTCAAGCTTAATGTTTTATTTTTATTTTGAAACCATCAATTGTGGGGCGATTAGTGGCTTTTTCAGATCTGTATTTTTTTTTTTAATGCCTTCTCGGTCGACCTGTGGAATTCAGTTGATTTCATGGCCAGATTAAAAATTAGCAAGATTCAATTTTTATATAGATCCAAAATTTTATCAGACTTCTTGCAGAGAAGTTTTGCGGCAAAATAACTTGGTAAATTGAACTCAAGATTCTTGGCATGATCAAGAATTCCAAATTGGAACTGATGTACAGCTGATTTTGAAATCTACATAATAAAATGGAACAATGAAAATGACAAACCTCACAACTCAAGAATAAGATGATGAATTGAAGCTGATTATGCTGAAGTGCCCAACCGTCTTCGGAAACAACAAAGTCTAAGATAAAGAGAAGAAGATGAAAGGACGTGCACAACATTGACGGTAAAGTAAGAAAAATGACGGATGTTAGTGTTGGAAACCCAAAGTTTGTGTAATTATTACTGAACTGCTGATGTGGCTTGTTATTAACCTTACGATTTGCAACGGATGACCGACACGAAAAGTTAAGGATAAACAAGGATTTGACTGAGCCAAGGACAAGATCCATATCCTGAAGAAAAAAGATCTGGAACTGTTTTTGTTTATGGCAGTGGTGGAACTGGAAAAACATTTTTATGGCATGCAATAACTAGCAAAATAAGATCTGAAGAAAAAATAGTTTTAATCGGTGCTTCCTCTGGATTACATCGTTATTACTTCCAAACAGTAGAACTGCACATTCCCGTTTTAAAATACCATTTAAAGTTACTGATGATACAATATGTCCAATAAGCAAAGGAACACAACTCGCAGAACTTCTTAAAAAGACAGATTTAATCATTTGGGACGAAGCTCCGATGTGTAAAAAATATTGTTTTGAATCATTAAATAATTCTCTTCGAGATATTCTATCAAAAAAAAAAATACGCCATTTGGCAAAAAACCAATTTTATTAGGTGAAGATTTGGCAGAGGATGATGAAAGCTTATGAGACAGGCTAGCATACCCACCAATACTTAATATATTTTTTTCTTTTTATTTACCCATTTAGATTCTGACATGTGGCATCTTCATTTTTTTTTTATTTTACAAACTTAACAACACAATTACACAAATATAAATAAATTCGTGCAGAACACGTAAATTTTGCTAAGTCTTCGTAATTACAGCATATAGACATTTATTACAAAAGTTTCAACCAAATGTCCTTATTTTTGTAAAGCGTTATGAAAAAATGTAATTATTTTCTCAATACAAAAAACAACACCCAATTACAAAACCGAGAACCAGATTACATAAACGACATAAACGAGAACAAATGATCTATTTAGTCCAAATCTGAAAATTTACAATTTCGACAATATATTCGTCTTCAATTTTGTAAAACGGGTCATAAATTTGTAAATCTGGTTTATACCTCGTAATTAAAACATATGAACATTTATTACAAAAATTTCAATCTAATGTCTTTATGTTTGTAAAAGTGTTGTGAAAAATGTTATTATTTTCTTAATACAAAATACACCACTCAATCACAAAACCGAGAACTATATTACATGAACGAGGACAAATGGTCTATTCGGTCTAAATCTGAAAATTTACCATCTCGACAACACATTCGTCCTCAATTTTATAAAAGGGGTCATAAATCTGTAATTTTGGTCCAGATCTAGTAATTATAACATTTGAACATTTTATTACAAAATTTTCAACCAGATGTCTTTATGTTTGTAAAAGCGTAGATGTAATTATTTTCTCAATACAAAAAACACAACTCAATTATAAAACCGAGAACCATATTACGTGAACGATGAGAAATGGTCTATTTTGTCCAAAACAAGGCAACTCATAAATCGAAGGCTAAATATTATTACTCAAAGGCAACTAATAAAATCCAAGGCAAGGCAACATATCATAGAATCAAATTACGATTCAAGAAAAAAGAGAATTTACCAGAAATTGAATTGGGTCTCTCATCGTTCTCTTCAATCGATCGATCCGAGCGTTGATCTCAAACGGAAATGGAATTGGGTCGCTGCTCTCTCTCTCTCTGTTTCTACAAAACCTAAAGCAATTCCTCAAATTCAGTTTGAAATTTCGAACAAAGTTAGGGCTTTTAGGTCGGTAGAGAAGAGAGAGAGAGAGAGGAATGAGGGAGAGAGAGCTGTTTGAGTTTGGATATATAGAGAGAGAGA
>NC_020496.1:32938884-32939966 GCF_000184155.1 Fragaria vesca subsp. vesca | reverse complement strand
ACTGACTGAGCTTTTTTTTTCTCTTTTTCTTTCTTTTTTTAACTGATTTTGTAATTGAGAATCATAGTAAAAATACATGAACTTATAAATATTTTCGTATATTGACTCTTTATTATTGAGGCCTACACTGAAATAATAACTCATTTTTTTGTAGAAAAAAATAATACCAGGGAACGAATTTAGGGAGTATTTCATTTATAGAATAAACCCTTATAAAGAGGATACAATACATAAGAAAGTACATATATATACCTATTACAATACCGATATCAAATCCTACTTCGATTCTACTTTGACTAAGGCACACAATAAATCCATTTTCTTTAGTTCTTTTTATTTTTTACATTTACAAACTAAATCTTCTTCTTCTTCTTTATTCCCTCCATTGGAGCGATGAACTTTCGAATGTCTACTTTATGATTACAACTTCGTATCATCACGAGATAAGTAGGGTACAGAAAATTGACAAAGCATGCTAAAACACTTTAGAAACTATCAAAACAATGCTCAATTTTTTTTTCAATTTCAAGAGGGTCACTTCGACAAAGTCTCACTCGATTCGGTCAGCAAGCTCATAATCCGACTTAGGGGGGTGTATTGTATTTGGATTCATACAGACTTATTTTAATCAATTGACTTTTTGAAAAGTCTATAGACTTTTTGAAAAGTTCATAGATTTTCACTGATTTCTTAAAACCATCGATTTTTAATCACAGACTTTAACTGATTTCTGAAATCTACAGATTTCATATGAATGACTTATGTAGATTTCTTAATACTTACAGAGTTACATAAAAGGAAAAAAAAATAAAGATGCAATGACAAACACATAATGACACCGATTATAAGTTTAGTGCTCATCTATCTAATTTCGATGCATACCGTTGTAATATTTGATTGAAATACATAAACATAAGTAACAAAAAAAAACTAATATTAACTTAACAACATGCATACTTGTACGTTAACCAAAGACACATATTCTAAAGTGGGACATTAGATGTTCACAGTTTAATTCATGTACGCTAATATAATAATATATGATCATGTGGTTCTAATATCAAGAGTTAGTATATAACATT
>NC_020496.1:32936389-32938300 GCF_000184155.1 Fragaria vesca subsp. vesca | reverse complement strand
AAAATCTAGTTGAATACACCCAGACTTTGATAGATTTTTAAAAGTCAATAATATTGAATACACCTAGACTTTTAAATTCCATAGACTTCTTTAAAACTTCCACTAATTCCATATACAATACACCCCCCTTAGAATGTTTTAGTTTTAGGTAGTGATGTGCCACTTGAGCCAAGATCAAATTGTCTTGAATTTAACTCCCGCGAACAAAGGCATTTTGATTCTCAAAAATAATAAGAGGGACAAGAGGTTTGATCTGGTTCACAAGGAGCTAACGAACAGTTTTGATCCTCAATCAACTCATGTAACTAGAAATATTATCCGCGCTTTGCTGCGGGATTTGTTGATGTTGTCCCACTCAGATACTTAAATAAACTGAATAATAATTTCTTTCAAGCCCTTATATAAGCAAAAGATATCGCTCCACTGAACTCGTTGAAACAGCTCCACTAAACTCATTGAAACAAAACTAAGATGGGCTGAAATCAAATCTAAGAACAAAATGACTTGTTAGTCTTTCTAAATCAAACACTACTAGAAAAAAGGATATATGCGACGAAGAAAATTTCATTCGTCGTTTAGGTAATAACTTGTGCTACGAAAAACCTTTCGTCGCTTAGGTACTTACTTAAGCGACAAAATACTAAACCGTCGCATAAGTTATTACATAAGTGACGAAAATTTGACTTAAGAGACGAAGGCAGCACTTAAGAGACGAAACATTTTTCGTCTCTTAAGTTCTGTCTTAGGCGACGAATACATGAAGTTCATCGCGAAAACGTTTATCCTAAGCAACGAAAAATTTATTTGGCCGCATAAGAGATTTCTTATGAGACGAAATTTAATACTAATACGACGAAATATTCGTCGCATAAGTGTTTTCGAATTTATATCTCCTTCCTCACTGCCCAGATCTAAAAGGAAACAACTATAGTGCAGCTCAAATCTGGCGACAGATTTTCGATGTTTGTATCGGAAATCATCAATTTCGGACTTCTAAAGCTTTTTCTATCTCTACTCATGAAGCATCACTAGATAAAGCTTGGTATAATCTCATTCTCTCTCTTCCTTCACCATTTATGTTTCATGGATAGTTTGTAGCTTTGATGATGATGTTGTGCAGTTGATGATATATTGAATTTTGGGTTACCCATTACATTAATTTGAAGTTATTTCTCCTCCTTGTTTAGACCATATGTATTGAGTTGAGAGAGTTGAGTAGTGAGAACACTATGAGTTCCAAAAATATGCTGAAAGTGAGTTTGTTAATGTTGCTTGTCAGGGTTTTGGCAGCAACTATTTCTCATGCTTGCTTGAATCAATTTAGTCAGTTGCTTAATATATATATGTTTTCCTTCCGGTGAAGAATTCCGGTGGGTATAAAACAATCTATTGATGTTTTATATATGTATATATATATATGATCGTTTTCAGATGCGGACGTCCGCACGGCTCTTAAAGTGCGGACGTCCCTCCTTTCGCCACTATACGGCACCGGTGAGGGCGCGTCTCCCACTACAACAAATTCCGGCAGTAGTGACCAACAGAGTGGTCACAAAAGCTAATAGTTTTGGTCACTAATTGTGTTTAGTGACCAAAAAATGGTGGTCACTAAGTGGTCACTATAGACTCGTCACTAATTCTCAATAGTGACCACTTATTAGACTTGATCACTAAATTAGCGACCACTATAATCTGGACACTAATACTAATGGCATTTGCGACCACAAAATTGATCACTAAAAGGGTTAAATGTAGTCACTGAAAGTCATTATTTGGTCACTAAACCTCAACACATGTATAAATTAGTGACCATGTCAACAGGCCACTAAAGAATTGGCCATAACAAAAAAAAATTCTGTAAACAGAAAATAATAATAGCTTTTCTAAGCCTTTTAAATTTAGTCTCCATTA
>NC_020496.1:32930705-32934258 GCF_000184155.1 Fragaria vesca subsp. vesca | reverse complement strand
TCGGCGGACTCGTCGGGGAGGGAAAGTGGTCGGGGAAGCTGCTGGAGTCCGCTGGGGTGGAGGCGCACCCTCACCGGCGCCGTACGGTGGCGAACGGAGGGAAATCCGCACCTTAAGGCGGTGCGGACGTCCGTATCTAAAACGGACTGTGTATATAGGATTTTTCTCAGCTGTGGACATCCGCACCTATGGTTTTGGTGCGGATTTTCATTCTTGCACCACTTTTCGATTGAATTTCCTTATTTCCACCGTCTAGTATCTAAATAATATTATGTAGATCATCTATGAAAAATTTCAACCAATTTAGTAATCGTTAAGGCCCTCAAACTCGAAAAACAAATGGACGGACTAAATTTTGTCAAACATGAACCGTTCATGTTTATAACTTAATATATACAGCCCTTCTCATTGCGGACGTCCGCACCAATGGTTTTGGTGCGGATTTTCATTTTTGCACCACTTTTCGATCGAATTTCCTCATCTCCACCGTCTAGTATCTAAATAATATTGTGTAGATCATCTCTGCAAAAATTCAGCCAATTTAGTAATTGTTAAGGCCCTCAAAATTACGTCTTTCTGTTATAAACATGAACGGTTCATGTTTGACAGAATTCAGTCCGTCAATTTGTTTTTCGAGTTTGAGGGCCTTAACGATTACCAAATTGGCTGAAATTTTGCAAAGATGATCTACACAATATTATCTAGATACTAGATGGTGGACATGAGGAAATTCAATCGAAAAGTGGTGCAAAAATGAAAATCCGCACCAAAACGATTGATGCGGACGTCCGCAGCTGAGAAAAATCCTATATATAAGTATGGTTATATATATGGTTATATTGGTTGGTTATATATATATATGCAAAGAATGATGTTGTGTTTTTTTAGTGCGATGAATGTAAGAATGGTTAAATTCTTTCATTCACGTTTAACCTTAGAAATCCCGTTCGAGAATGATTTTGGTTTGGCAACAGACTAAAATGATTCTTGAATTGTCCCATTTTTGGACAGTTTGAGAGAATAAGACTTTGTTATGTGATTTGCAGTTCTTTTGGTTTTGGTTTCGATTGTGGGTATATATATTTCGACAGTCTCCTGTATTGTTCCTCGAGTGCATACTAGGCTTAGATATTAATGCACTTGGGGAACTGTAGGGAGATGCTGCCGAAATTTTACCACATTGAAATCGAAACAAAAGAACAGCAAATTTCTTAACAAAGTCTTATTCTCCTGAATGAGATTAGGACCCTAACCGGAAGCATAAGGTGAAAAAGAAACGAATATTTGTATGAGTAGTGTTGACTTGTTGCTATATACTTGGTGCTTATTTGTTGTTTCTCTTATGACAGCAGATGCAAAACATGGACAAAAGCTGGATGTTATACGACAAGTGTCACCACTTGTATATACAAGGAATCATTGATTTCTTGAGATTTGTTGATTATCATGCTACCCCAGGAACTGAGTGGCACAAGTGTCTATGTAGAAAATGTATGTGCAACGATTGGCAGACACGATCGGGTATGGAACAACACTTGTCACATTTTGGTATGTGGAATAATTATACTATATGGACGGAACACGATGAGGTGGAGGAAAATAATCCTACACTTGCGGAATTTCGAGCAAGCTACATTCATGAAGTTGGGTCATCTAGTTGTACTGCCGACCCTTCTATATACCCCGCTATGAATATGCTACATGATGTTTTCCCGTATGCTTCAAGATATGAAGAAGATTCAGTTGACATGTCTGAGTATGAGAGGTATAACAGGCTTCTCGAACAAGCCCAGACACCAGTGTATGACGACTGTCCAGTTTTAGTTTTGAGTGTCATCATGTCACATATGCATTTGAAAGTAAAACATAGAACGAGTAATGAACATTATGGAGACTATTCAAAGTTTATCAAAACTTTTTGCTTCCTCTTGTAAATAGACTTCCTGAGAGTCATTATAAAACAAAAAAGATCTTGGGCAACCTTGGCCTTGATTATGTGAAGATCCATGCCTGCAAGAATAATTGCGTGCTGTTTTACAGAGATTACAAGCATGTTATTTACTGTCCCATTTGCAATGGACCGAGGTATGATGAGGAGGCTTCTTCAGATAAAGGGAAACCTGTTCCTGTGAAGGTGCTTCGTTATTTCTCGTTAACTCCGAGATTGCAGCGTTTGTACATGTCATCAGAGACTGCAGAGGAGATGAGATGAGATGAGATGGCACGGTCTTCCTAGGAAAGATGACGGTATTCTGAGACACCCCTCAGACGGGGAGGCTTGGAAATCTTTTGACGCATCATTTCCTGATTTTGCGGAAGACGTTCGAAATGTAAGGCTCGGACTAGCAACAGACGGGTTCAATCTTAGCAGCAATATGACTCTGTCTCGTAGCATTTGGCCTGTTATTTTAATGCCGTACAACTTACCACCGTGGATGTGTATGAAGAAAGAATATAATTTTCGGGCATTGTTAATTCCAGGTCTCAATTCTCCGAGAAAGTGTCTAGATCTGTATTTGAGACCGTTGATTGATGAGCTAAAAGAATTATGGGAAAATGGAATCCCCACTTTTGACAGACATAGTAAAACTTCATTTAGGATGAGAGCAGTAGTGATGTGGACAATTAGCGACTTTCCTGGCTACAGTATGTTATATTCTCACACCACTCAAGGGTACAAGGCTTGTCCCATTTGCTTAAAGAACGTTGATGCTAGTCGTCACGTGGACATGATTGTTTACCTGGGTCACCGTAGATGGCTTCCAATGAATCATGAATGGCAGATTGATGCAAATGCATTCGATGGCAGGGAAGAGCATCGTGTACCACCCCCTATTCAGTCTGGGGATGAAATTTTATACAAGTTGAACTCTTTTGATTTTGGATAGTTGAGTAGTGAAAAAGATGTCTTGGCCCAAAATCCTATGCGTCCTGCTGCACTTGACAACTGGCATCATAAGAGTATTTTCTTTGAATTACCTTACTGGTCCACTTTGAGAATTAGACACAACCTAGATGTCATGCACATAGAAAAAAATGTTTGTGACAACGTGGTGGGAACAATTCTCGACATTAAAGACAAGACAAAAGACAATATCAAAACCCGAGATGATTTGCAAAAGATGGGCTTACGACGTCACTTATGGGTAAAAAGGACGGCGTCAAGACAAGTGTTTATGCCTATTGCACCTTACTCGGTGAAGCCCGTTTTCAAGCCTAAAGTTTTCAGTTGGTTCAATGATGTTAAGTATCCTCAAGGATACGCAGGAAATATAGCTCGATGTGTTAAGGTGGCGGAACATAAGATATATATATGGATTGAAGAGTCATGACTGTCATGTTTTATTGCAACGTCTTCTTCCCGTGGTAATTAGACCATATCTACATCGTGATGTGGTGGAGCCGTTAGTAGCATTGTCCAGGTTTTGGCAGAGATTATGCAGTAGAGAGCTGAAGAAGTCAGATGTTGTTGAAATGAAATTAGACATTGTCTACATCTTATGTAAATTGGAGAGGATCTTCCCCTTGACTTTCTTTCGATCATGGTTCACCT
>NC_020496.1:32925431-32930230 GCF_000184155.1 Fragaria vesca subsp. vesca | reverse complement strand
AAGATATAAGAATGTTTGGTAACTTACCTAATTCAGAAATTTTAAGAGAAGATGAGTTATGTGAGGCTCATTGGTGGGTACTGCAACACTGTGACGAAGTCAAGGAATATAGAGATGCTCATTTTGGACTTATTCAACTTAAGTATCAGAACAGGCATGAAGAGAGGCATAAGAAAACGTTTCCTGTATATTTCCTAAAATTGGTACGTTTAATCTCCCCATTTCAATATTTAGGGAAAATTATGTCATTTTCGATCATAATTTTTAACTTATATATTTTTATTTGTTTGTAGGTGACGAGGATGCAAAAACGTCAAGACAAAGATTACTCTCCGCACTTGCATCATTTGGCGTGTATGCCACAATGACTTAATATTTATGCGGCTTCTGTAGTCAACGGTGTTAAGTTCCTGACAAAACGACGAGATCAATGTCGGAAGACATAGAACAGTGGTATCATGGTAGTGGGTAAGGATAATGTTGCATACTACGAAATTGTTGTTGCCGTCATCGAACTACTATATCCAGCAGGTATGCCAGTTGTGTTGTTCAAGTGTAGATGGTTCAATACTGACCTAGATTTTTCGAGGAGTACGAAGATGGATCACGGGCTATTATCAGTGAATACATCCACAAGCTGGTATCACTATGCCAATAACATCATTAGACGACACAAGAGGCATGACCTATAAAGCAGCATTTGAAACAAGTGTCGTCTGATGGTTTTTATGGTTTTTTAGACGACATATAAAATGTAAAAGTCGTCTTAATGACATCCTACTTCAATACTTTTAGATGCTAGTTCATTTTTTCTAGGTTTGTAAAAATCATACGACATATAGGTGTGGTGTCAACAAACCCAGAAATTCCCACTTTTAGCTGAAAATTGAGACCTCATATATATGTTGTGTGAAAAAGGCTGTCCAAATCTAGTTTTCAGCTCTTTTAATGTACTTCTGGAAACGACAAATATATGTCGTCTGAAAATTGAGCTGAAATGAGGTTTTTAGCTGAAAATTGAGACCTCAAATATATGTTGTGTGAGGAAGGCTGTCTAAACCTGGTTTTCAGCTCTTTTAATGTACTTCTGGAGACAACAAATATATGTCGTCTGAAAGAAACTGAAATTTTCAATTCGAACTTAGAAATTCTCACTTTTTGCTGAAAATTGAGACATCATATATATGTTGTCTGAGAAAGGCTATCCAAATCCGGTTTTCAACTAGCTCTTTCAATGTACTTCTGGAGAAGACAAATATATGTCGTCTGAAAGAAACTGAAATTTTCAATTCTCACTTAAAAATTCTCACATTTGCTGAAAATTGAGACCTCATATATTTGTTGTCTGAGGAAGGCTGTCCAAATCCGGTTTTCAGCTCTTTTAATGTACTTCTGGAGACGACAAATATATGTCGTTTGAAAAGAAACTAAAATTTTCAATTCAAATTTCCCTGTACAGATTTTACTTATGAGAGGACATATTTATGTCGTCCAAAAAGAACCTTAAATTTTCAATTCCGCGCTGAAGCAATTTTCCCAATCTTAGCGAATTCGAAATCTTCCCGCTCTTAACGAATTAGGGCGCCACTTCTTTGTGTGACTCAGACGACATAAATATGTGGTAGTAAGAGGACCAAAATTGGTCAACAAACAATATGTCTATTATCCATACGGAAATGCTCTTCTCTCCTCCGGCCGAATTAATTTTTTTGATTCGTGAATGCTGGAAATCTCATTGAGTACCCGCGAAACTAATCCATGAGAAAATTTAGACACGTTTATAAACCTATTATATAGGTCCCCATAGAAAAATTTAAACGTAAATAAAGTTGACTCATATGATCGAGATCCAAACTTAATCGAAAAATTGGTAAGTTTTCTACCGTATCCATATTTTACTTATGTGATCACATCGTACAGTCAAATTTTACAAATTAGATTTCGTTCATACTGTTGGCTTATAAAGATACATGTTTAGGTATAACGTAGTAAACGTTTTATAGCACATTAGTAGGCACGTCATCATTGAAATGACTAAAACTAAAAAAATTCAAGTTTGAGTATTGGATATTATCATGATAGCGAAACCTAGCCATGGTACAAAATTTAGAAATTTTCAATAATGTCCGGGTCTCGGTCGATGCAGTCAACGTTAGTTCGATCATTCTTCAACAAAGTCAAACTACATATATACATGTTGTCTGATTAATACTTGAAAAAGTCAACACAATTATCAAAATGAAAACGCTCTTATCTACTCCGCCCAAAACTTATATATTCGATTCATCAAAAGTCAAACTCTCCTTTGGTATTGGCGAAACTAATCCATGTGAAAATTCGGTCACTTTTACAAATCGATAGTATAGTTCCCCATAGAGAATCATAAGCAAGTATAGGCATAAATAAAGTTGACCCATGCGATCGAGACCCAAATGTTATCGAAAATGGGTAAAATTTCTATCGTATCCATATTTAACTACGTTGATCACATCGTACAGTCAAATTTTACAAATTAGATTTTGTCCATACATTTGGCTTATAAAGATATACGTTTAGATATAACCTAGTTAACATGTTCTAGCACATTAGTAGGCATGTTGTGATTCAAATGACTAAAATTCAAAAAATTAAATTTTGAGTATTGGGTATGATTACGATAGTGAAACATAACTATGGTACAAAATTTAGACATTTTCGATAATCTTCTGGTCTTGGTCGACGCGGTCAACGGTAAATTTATCATTCTTATTAAACTTAGACTACACATATATGTAGTATGATGTAATGATAAAAACACTTTAAAAAGTAAAAAGTATTAATTAATAGAAAATTATAATATGAAAAAAATGTTTAGTGGTTAGGGGATAGGGCAAAATTGACATTCCACCTACAAAAGTATAAATAAGATGCTAAGAAACCCTAGCACCCAAAAATGTCTTCCCTCTCTGCCGCTCTCACTCTCTCTCAAGAACCTCGATCTCAAATCTATTGTCTCTCTTCCCTCTCTTCCCAAAAATCTCTTCTCAACTCTATTGTCTCTCCCTTTCCGACGCACTCCCCACCGCCAACATTGACCTCTTCCCCGTCTCCGACCTCCAAACCTTCGTTCCCTTCTACACCTTCTGATTCGAGGTTCAGCCTATCTTGCCTCCATCAGCCACAAGCTCGTCGATGTAGACTCGGCTTGAGTAGATTCAAAAACCCTAATTTTCTGGATTGGGGGAGAGGTATTCCGTTTTCCATCTCTTCCTCCATTTACAATGATTTCTCTAATTTTCATATTCTATTTGCAGAACTTGTGAATTTTGCAGCTTGAATCATCTAAGTTTGCAGGATTTCGCTGAGCTTTTCCCAACATCAAATTTGCTTTCTTTTGGTAATATATTCTTCCACTCATCACGAATTTCATTGATATATGTTTGAGGTTGTTATGGGATGCACTTTTGACTAATCGTTAGGTTTGGTAACTCTATTTAGATGCTTAAAAATGATTTAGATTGGGTTTCATATAGTGCACACCACATGTTTGATAGAATGCCTCACAGACATAGCAAAGCTGAACCAGTGGGCTTTTCCATGATTTTCAAAAAATCTATACTTTGTTCAATCTCAGTTTTTAAACAGTTGAAAATAGACTCTTCAATGATCGTTTTAAACTTGGTTCCAAGCAAAACGGAGTTGATTTGAGAAACTTGTGCTATTTTAAAGTTCATATAGTGTTTCAGAATTTTCTGCAGAAACTGCATTTTCAGTCACTTTGGGTCTCTATTTGACCATGTATTTGAACTCCAAACGACTTGAAATTTTGGGATATTGTGGTTTTGCTTGTCTACTTTGATTCTGGAGATTTTCAGCTGAAAGTATTAAAAAGTCCACTGTTAATGAATTTTTCTCTCTTACTACCTGTTTCCTGAAACTTTCTCAGGTTTGCAGCTTATTGTTACAAAGCAATTGGTTTGAGAGTCTTACCTTTTGTATCAGTTTTCGATCTTTAACAAGTTAAATTAGATATGCAATCATGCTTTGATTTTGTATTTCAGTCCAAAAAGGGTCAAGGAAAAACTCCATTTTGTTTAACAAAGCTTTGTCTCTGTGTTATATAATCTGATCACTACTTTTCTTTTGGAACAAGCTCACACATGGAAACTCTAGCTACAGCTGATTCTTTGAAAATGCGACTTTGATTGATGTTATGACTGACTAAGGTACTGCTTATGCTTATATTAGGAACAAGGATACAAGGGAACTGAAGGTTGGTCAAGTGGTATTTGCTGTGAGTCGCACATCAGAATTTCTAGGTAGGGGTCTTCACTGGTTAGAGATATTTCTGAAAATATCATTATGTTTTTATGCATAAAAGTGCATTATTTTCTATGTTGGTCTGCTTGGCTTAATGAAATCAATATGAGGACTACATGTTGATAAACGGATATGCATTGCATTGATGCATTAGGATGATGTGTTCACTGGATAGGGTTTACATTAGGATTATTTGATGTGTTTACTGAATTTTGGAATCCTTGTTCTATTTCTATCTTGAACGGAAGATAAACAAACTATTAATTCTAGGCTGGGGTAGGTCTTGGTTTGTTAATAAGTTATATATAAGGCATAACCATTGTATTTGGAGGCCATAAGCATACTGGAGGAGTCATTTGGTCCTAAAGATATACGGTATGACATAGTATCTTGCAATTTTATAGTTCAATAGCATATTACGTATCCAAAAGTTTGTTATGGTACTCTCAATGAATTTAAATATCAATACTCTTCCTCAATCAAACTAGAGTTTTGATGGG
>NC_020496.1:32903437-32925411 GCF_000184155.1 Fragaria vesca subsp. vesca | reverse complement strand
CCTCAGCATTCTTACACGACTCATCGTGCTACTGTTTTGGGGATTCACTTGGCTCATGGTAAAGGAAAGAAATAAGAATGTAGTTATATGTAGATTAGGATCAAAATGTATTCTTACGCTTCAAATGATTTTGTAATTGAAGTGGGTTACTAACATTCAATAAAATGTTACTTTCTTTGTTCTATTCTTAATTTTGTTACATATGAAGTTCAATTCATAATCAAGCAACATAAGTGCTTATAACAAGCAATGAAATTGTGAAGTCCAATAGACAATCAAACAACATAAGTTTTATAACAAGCAATAATAATATGAAGTCCAATAGACAATCAAACGACATAAGTCATCATACCCTACAACATAAAAGCGAAGTTAAACGAACTATTAGACGACATAAGTGCCTTATTAGACGACCTATATGTATCGTTGGTTTTACATTGAGACAACATAGAGTCTAGTAATTTTCCAACTTTAATAACATCAGACGACATTAAATTGTCAACATGTGAATATATTTGTCGTTGTAGGTTCTGTAGCTCGACGATTATATGCAGTGTATGGTTGTATCACACTACATCTAATTCGACAAATCATTCATTTTTTCTTCTTTCACTCGACATTTAAATGTTGTTGGATTTTTATTCAGACGACATAAAGTTCAGAAACCTTCCAGACTTGTCAAATTTCAGACGACATAACATATGTCGTCTGATCAATACTCAGACGACGGTGGAGAACTGTCGTCTGATTAATGATCAGACGGCAGGGCCTCAGACGACATATAATTTTCTGATGCTGTTTTTGGCATAGTGTATGAGCATGCCCCGTTTGTGCTTGCCATTCAAGCAAAACAAGTGTTTTATCTTGATGATGCTAAAGCTGGTGGGGGTTGGAAAGTAGTTAACGTGATGAAGCATAGAAGTATCTAACGCAACCACACTTCAAGGGGGCCGGGTAGAACAAAATATTGAGAATGTGGCTCTTGAACCATATCAAGAGCCTTTAACTTCTGACATCCCCGACACAAGCACTATTCACATCAGCAACGACATTCACTTCCCACAAGGCGAGTACATTCCAATTTCAGGTTTAGGGTTCGATTTCGATTCACTGCCGTACATCCCACCTACTGACGATTTCATTAACGATGAAGATGAAGATTCTGATGAAATTCCTGAGGATGATCTAGAAGATCCGGATTACGAGAATAGCGATTGAGTATTAAATTTATTATTAGACCTAATTCGATGTGCATGTGAACATATAACATTGTACTGTGAAACTACTATATTTGTAGTGTTCAAAGATTAATTATTAAATAAATGTATTTAATGAAAATATACATCAATTTATTTTTTTGCGACGAAAAATCCTAAATTCGTCGCTAAATATATGTCCTAAGCGACGAAAAAAAGTTATTCGTCGCAACAGGGCCTAAAATATAGTGCGTACGAATTTTGTGCCAAATATTTGGGCCCAAATTCGAATACCTAGATTGGGCCACGAAATAAGTAAATTTGTCGCTTGATCTATAACTAAATACCCAAACCCAGTTCGAACTCTATTTCTCATCGATCAACTCCCTCATCTTCACTGCTTCGACCTTGTTCCCAATTCTCCTTCCCAGAATCACTCGAAACCCTAATCCCTAATCCCTCCCTAGTTTCGAAACCCTAAACCCTAATCCCAATTCGCCTCCCCGGCTTCTTTCCCAAATTCGTCCTCCCATCCAATCCCAAATTTGGGTTCAATCCTAATCCGACATCGCTTTCCCAATTCCAATACCATCTAAACCGAGTTTCAATCCCAAGCATGCCACCATTGACGAAGAAAAGAGCCAGGAAGATTACGTCGGAGAGATTACGATCGGCTTGTGCAGCCCAATTTGGTTCCGGCACGACGGAGAATACGACCCGTTTGACAGAAAATACGACAGGGCCGACGGGAGAACAGCCTGACCAGTCACCAAGAGATGGTGAAACGACTCCACCTCCGCCACTAGCCTCGATTGCCTCTACAGCTCCTCCACTGGATGAGGACGACATCGACGATGTCGCCCCAGAAGCTCAAGCTACGGTGTCCGATGGTTGTAGTGTTCGACGTGGTACTTAGAAGTCCACCGGACTTCCCCCAAAACACCGACGAGGGTTCGTCAACTTAGACAAGGTCAAACGAATTGTGAAAGTTTCCGGCTTGATCGAAGTTGTGTATGACGACTTCATCAGAGGACCGTCTTCATCATCAGTGAACAACCTCCTGGTCAATAGCATTTGTTGCATAATTCGATCCAAAGTCAAATTGTCGGTCGAAAACTAGGAATGCATCGGTGACTCTGAAAACAAGAAGTTGATAGAGGAGCTTACGGTAAGAATCCAATACACTTATGTCAATTTACAGTTTAGTAGTGCTGATGATGATGTGTTATAGGTGAATGTGTTATAGGTGATGTGTTATCGGTGAATGAGTTTACAGTGCATGTGTTATAGGTGAATGAGTTTACAGTGAATGATGTCAATTTACAGTGAATGTGTTATAGGTTTAGAGTTTACAGTGAATGTGTCACTTTTACAGTTTAGTAATGATGATGATGATGTGTTATAGGTGAATGAGTTGTATGTGTTATAGGGTGAATGAGTTGTTTGTGTTATAGGGTGAACACATAGATTTCTAGTGTTCATTATGTCAAGATTTAGGAAAGAATTCTGTTGTCTTTGCTGTTTGTACCCTAGCCTACCTTGAATTTTGATTCAAAACATTTTACACAATTGAAGTAACAACGCCAATTTTGATAAGTATTGGCATTGAGTTTCATATATTCAGGTTCCCTGTGGTTTCATATATGGCACACAATTTAAGCTAGCTGTTTAAATTTCATATGTTTGCTCTTGAACTTTTTTTCTATTTACTCCTGATCTTTGCTTTATGCTTGTATAGTTGTGTATGTTTACATAACTGCAATCATTCTTTTCTGTTGGCCTTTGAAGTTGTGTATGCTTGTATAGTTGTCAAGGATTTGCATAACTCCTGATCTTTTCTGTTTGCATAACTGCAATCATATCTTGTTTAGCTCCCTTGTGGACCATCCTCTTCTGTCTTTATTAAAGAACTTTTTATCATCATAAAAGGAAAAGAAAAGAGAAAACTATAGAGAAAAAAAGGGTTACCCAACGAACATAAGGAATAGGATCGGTTGCTGCAACCTGTATAACTTAATATATTTTTCTGACTTGTGTCCTTGATTCTGCATTCACTGCATTGGCATTCAATTAAATTGATTCATTTCGGGTTCATTTTGTATTACAAAGATAAATCAAAACCAGCTAGTCAATTCTTAGTAGTTACTGTTTAAATTTTATTAATGCAGCTGGTCATCTGTGAAGCAATTTAGCCATTATTTTTCAGACTGTTTAGCTTCTTCATTATTTCAATTTGTAGTATGATGAGGAGTTGTTTGTGTTGTAGCCGTATTTTAAAATTGACTTTGGGGATAAACGGATGTGGGCGTGGCTTGAAGATAAGGCGGGTACCATATATCGAAATTGGAAAGGGAACCTTTCAAGACACTATAAGAAGTATGGGAGAGAAACAATTCCGTTTGATTTGATACACAAGCAAGATGAGTGGGACTGGTTTTGCTGGCATTTTGAGTCGCCTGATTTCAAGGTAAATTTAATGTTGCTGCCACTTTGATATTTATATGGCTAGAATATTTCAATTTGGATAATGGTGGGAGTTGTTCCTATTTATTGGTGCTTATTCAAATATCTACTAAATGTAACCTACTGGAGCAAGTGAGCAACAACTTAAATATATATATATAAGAAACTCTTCTTGAACAGCAAAAGTGCTATCAAATTGATACCAATTCACATGAACAATAAAAGAATATTAGCATTCTCTTTTCTAAATTGTGGTTTTGATACTCTATTCTAACAGTCATTTCTGACTTTAGTAAGGTTCCTGGAATCCTGGGATATCCCAACTCTCATGTTGCTACTAATACGTTCATGATAAATTCCATTTACTTCTTCATGTATGTATTCTTTGTTGTTTCCTTGTTATGCTTTGTTTTCACTTGGTTGGATGATCAATTTGTTTTAATGCATTTAAATTTTGTGCCTCTGTTGACTTGCATTGTTCCATGTAGTTAGAGTCGAAATATGGGTATCAAACCATTTTTCGGTGTGTTTGTTTCTTCTCCATATTTTTTTTTTTTGGCTTAGGTGCAGGATGGTCAGAACAGCTTTAACCCTTCCCAGGTGTTTTGTTGATGAATACAAAATACATAGAGTGAGATGTCATTGAGATTAGCATTCCCTTTACCAAGTTTCAGTTTTGAAACTCTACTATACAATTAGCTGAGGTTGTCAAATATCTTGTTGTGTCAAAGATTATGTGTATCAATTTACTATGTAGTCACAATTCGAGTAAAAGTAATAATAAATGCACTTTAAAGGAAAATATATATAGGATTGGCATTAGTTGTCAAGGATTTCTCATCTTATTACGTGTTTAGTTGTCAAGGATAAAATACTGTGGAAACCAAAAAAGGGAATGGACTCCCTCTGATCGGGATCCAGGACATACGATCTCAATTCTTATATGCAACAATCAAATTTAACATAAAGGTTGAGGCAGAATTGAATTAGATTGTCTTGTGATTACTGAATGTGTTTTCTGATATATGCATAATTTTTATAAGAGAAAATTAGATAAAAATTCAAAATACTAGACCTCTTTTAAGATAAACCCATGCATATTTTTCTTTCATTTTACACCCACTCCACATAAGCAAACTTACCATACAGAGCAAATGTCTATAATTAATAGTTTTATTCATTTTTCGGTTTCTCTGATTTGCCCTTCAGACAGTAGAAATCTAAATTTGGTATCTTTCTCAATTTTAGCATCAATTTGAAACTCAAATACTGAGCTAAAATTTAGTTTGATTTAACTTTGTCATAATCAATTACATTCTTTAATTTCTTACCTTGTTATTACTAACTTAAGTGTATATATATGTTATATACAAAAGTATGTCATTTGTAATAGAATGATTTTTTTCATTCATAAGCTGACACGACCCACCCCAAATTTCACCCTGAAACCCAGAGTAAGTCGAGCGGGGACCACCTCCAAGGAAAATTTACCGAAAAATCGGCATAACCTCCCTTGAAAATGGACAACCCTTCCTAATAATACCTGCAAACACTTCTGAAAATTTAAATCCAACCTTAAACTCCTGGAGCCTCCGTGCTCCCCAAATCACAACACCACCCAAATTATTTACTAATCTAAACAAATCTCATATCCAACCATTTATAGGTTCAGAGCAACTCTAACAGGAAGAAAGGAAACATAACAAATTAACAAGCGGAAGCTATATGATGACTATGCCTCATCCCCATGTACGCCCGACCTCAACTATGCAATCCTGCAAACTGGGCATTTTTAAAACGAAGAGCCCAGAGGAAAACATTTGAAACACGTTAGAGTGAGTGGACAAAAACAAACTAACGAATAAAAATATTTATGTTTCCCTAAATCAATTTCCAAGAAAAATCGAATGCATGCTGCAAGCGATAAAACTTTTATCTCATAAATGTCGAGCCTCTCAGGCTCTATAATATATGTATGTATTTACACACGTCCATACTCCCTATATAAATTCATGGGTCTATGTAGGGCTACTACACTCGCGTCCAACGCTCACGTCACGCCTTAATGCGGTGCTACACTACGCCATTAAGGTGGACAGACGGGTGTATAAATATGTGTCCATACCCCCTATATGAATTAGACACTCATATAGGGCTACTACGCTCGCGTCCAACGCTCACGTCACACCATAATGCGGCTATATGCTACGCCATTAAGGTGGACAGACACATAGGGCTAGCTAGCATTTATATACATACTCTCTCATAAATACATATTTATATCCATCGAAAATCCCATTTTTGGTAACTCTCCAAGAGAAAATAAAAATCGTCAAATTAAAATGACGTTAAAATATTCCGCAACATTAATTGTTCAACCATGAACTATAGCATGCATTTATTTAAAATAAACGTCCACTCACAACTCTAGGCATAAGCCCGACAAAATCCAAATCGCCACTCCAGAGAGGTTCCTCGAACCCTGGCACAAATATAAAATTAATTTCCCAACTAAAACTCCAATATTTAAACAAAATATGCAAAATTAACCGAGAGCCATAACTACGCTCATCATTGCCTAACTTCGATATTCTTAAATCGAAACGATCCGAACTTAAATATCATACTCAGCAGCCGTAATTACAACCTCCCCAAAAATACGACTTAAATCCTACGGCCGGATTCTACATTAATTAACCGCCAAAAACCACACTTCAGAAATTCATAAACCTATCCAAAACTCATCCAAAAATTCCATAACTCACTTCAACAAACTCCCCTTAATATTCTAAATTTAAAACCCTAAAAATCTTCCAAACAGCGGCGGCCGGAGGCCAATTCCGGCGACCTCCAATTCCTATGAAAATTTAACAGCATCTTCCTCTCAACATCCCAAACAACTTTCATAACTATCACTAAGTCCAAATTCAAGCCTAAATAGGGCAATCGAAACCAAACATATCAAGAAAACCCTAGGAAATTCAAACACCCGATTCTCCTTACTTAGCTCAAGTTAGGATGAATCCTTTTAGGGGTTTGCTGCTGGAAGAGAGAGCGTCCAAATGATACCAACAGCTCCGGCTATGGTGGCCGGAAAAGGGATTTTCCGGCGAAAACCCCGCCACGCACAGCAGCGGCTTTTCGGCATGATTTCTCCTTCACGGTGGCGCGACACGGGCTGCCACCTATCTAAACTTGTAGAGGATGCTCCAAGCTTCAAATCAACACCAAGCACGCCTCCTATCTCGGCCGGACGGCGGCGGACGGCGGCCGGAAAGTTTCCAGGTCGGGAGAGCTCGGGAATGAGGCCGGGAGGGAGAGAAGAGAAAGGGAAAAGAGAGGGCTGGGCTTTGACCACCTCTTGGCCCGGTCCAACACTCTTATACAACCCAAATCCAAAATAAAACACCCCGAAAAAAATAATACCCGAATAAAAATTACCTTTTACTAGCTAAAATTTACCATTTTTACCGTCGTCAAATTTTTTTTTTTTCCACGAATAATTCTCCGAAATAATCATCCCTCAAAACCCCTCTAGGGACCAATTAAACCATTAACTCAATGATTATAAAATTCTTATTATAATCAAGCTAGTAAATAAGGTAAAAATATAAGGGTCGGGATGTGACATAAGCTCACATTTGGTGTCTCTCTACATAGTCGAAAAATGTCTAATTGTAAGGTACACGTTCTTGTTCTTTGATTAATTTTCTTCTTTTTAGGTATATTATTATATCATTTCCAATCTTGATCGAGAGAACATTTTACTCTCAACTACATACATTTCTAATGTACCTATTAAGTAGGGCATGATATGATAATATAGCTAAAATGAAGAAACCCAAAATTGGGTTTAGGGTATAGGGTTAAGGTATAGGGTTAGGGTATAGGGTTAGGGTATAGGGTATAGGGTATTGGGTTTAGGGTATAGGGTTTAGGGTTTAGGGTTTAAAGATCAAAATAGCTAAAATGGTTTTTCATCATAGAAATCCACATGTCAAAATTTGAATAGAATAGAGGATCACGTCAGATTTCACATGTTCATACGCTAACAATGTAAAATTTCTTCATTTTACTATAATAATCAAATATCTTATTTATATTATATTCTACCTTATTTATAGATCAGATAATGAATTCATTTCACCTAGATTTTTTCATAAAAAATAAAAACTACATGATTCTTGTAAATTGATTGAAAAATTTTAGTGTTAGAAGAAAAACTCATAATGAAGGTATTTAAGACAGCATCAATTAAACTTATTTATTATGTTTATATGTTATAGTTGAATGGTGGCAATTGTGTAAAATTTAGAAAAAATAAGACATAATATGTATCATAATTGATACATTTTAGATGTCTATTAAATAGAAATATTAGGTGGGTTTTATTTAAAACCACTCTTCAAAATTGAGTGTATATGAAAATCCCCCTTTTTATAATGTCCATATCTGCATTTCCATATCTTTTCTTCTTGTTTGTTACAACATTTTACTGTCTTAAGAGTTAAGATACAGTTATGATTAAATTGTAGATCAAGGCTTGAGTATGCCAAAATAGACGGAGTGCTTATTCCCCATAGGTTTTGTCATGTGAATTGAATTCTGATTGAATATTTGTTGTAGTTGTTCTCTTCTCTCTGTTCCTACTTTGGTGCTGTGCATATATATTCTCTATTCTTTGGTGTTTGTTTTGTTTCAGTGCATACGCATGAGAGTTTGTGTGTTTAATTAGTTTTATTTATGCCTGTGCTTGATTTATGATCTAATGGTCTCCATAAGTTTCTGAATTGTTTCCCAGTTCTCTAATTCTCAATTATGCCTAAGTGTTTGGTGGAGCCTCTGTAAAATGATTTTTCTTCGAGCTGCTTGACTACTGATTGATCACTTTGGCATGCAATATGTTGGTACCTTCTCTAGTTATTTTCTTCGTGCCATTTGATGCATCTTCCTTATCAACAAGCAAGTTGTTCGATATTCCAAGCTTGTGCTATTGGAAACTTTTTCCATAGCCAATGTCATTGTAGAAGAACAAAATTTTTCTGTTAGTGGTACCAAGACCAAGCTTATAATTTGTCCTCCTTTTCTTTTTCTTCAGTTAACTATCAGTTCGACGACTATTGGTATCAAAGTTGTTTGGTTGATTTGAAAACTGCCTAGAAATTCCCTTTATCTGATTATTTGCTAGTTTTTACAATTCTTTGTGATAAGTCTGTCCTCTCTGTATTGGATGTATGTATAGAATTGGATATAGGTCTTGCCAAAAAGGATCTCTCAAAAACTAATAAAATGTTACTATTGTTATCTCGACCTGACTGCTTTAGCTTTGATTGCTTGCATTGATACTGCTCAACTTATCAGCTTGTAATCCACAACACAACTATGCTTGTTATGTGGGGTTATATTGCTCACTTTAATCCAATAGCATAATTATTTTTCCTTAGCTCAATTGCTTTATTTCCTAATATCTATTGTTAATGGCATTGTTAATGGCCAAGAGAAACTGCCATTAATATGAACTACATACTATGTGATTGGCAGACACGATTGGTGGCTAACAAAACCAACTGTGGTAAGAAGGAGTCGGAGCACCACACGGGGCAGCTACCTATCATCTACAGGGTGGTCCACCACAAAGAGAATGGTGAGAAATTTCCTGTTATCCCAACTTACACAGAGACGTATGACACAGTCAACGACCCTAAAGCTGTCAAGAATCTTGTAAGTTAATTAAATCTGGTGCAAATAGCTTACATATATTGTGCAAATAATTTTCAGTTTGTGCAATTAAATAATTTTCAGTTGGTGCAGAGGCATTTGTGTTTCGTATTGTGAATGTGACTTTGTTATGCTAAGTTTCATATCACTAGTAAAGTAAACTAGTAAAGAGAGGAATATATGCTCACCTCAACCAATATCTCAAGCCATACTCTTATTGACAGTCTTGTCTAGTAGTCCTGCCATGAAATATGATGCATATATATGTGAATAATAATATTATTGATCCTCTTCTAGCTAGAAAGATTCTTCTCTGCATTGATCAGGAAAATGGTTTCTAAACTTTACGAGGGCTTAAGTTTCCATTTCTCTCTCAAGGGGAGGCAACTAGCTTCAACTCCAGCTCCCCAAATTCCCAAGTTAACAAACACTCATTCAGCTACTCCCACGCATTTGGATCACTCTAACAAATCATGCATGCATGTGAGAATTTGATAGATTCAAAGCGATGATGATTAAGTAGATCAGCTAGTTGCTTCCCTTTTAGATGAAGCTGTATATCCTGCTAAGTTTCATAACACAAGCACTATTGTTATGTTCTGCAAAACATTGTTGTTTCTAAGTTCAATTCTTCATTTAGTATATTTACATGCTTGCAATATGTAGCAGATTCATAACAGTTCCATCATTCTCCAACTTATTTTCTTTCACTGCTTATCAAACCCTTAACTGCTTTTCAACTGCAATATGAATTTAAATTCCAAATCTAATTACAAGCTTATCTCTTATCTCTTATCTGCAAAAGGAAATGCAGAAAGAGGCCACTGAATTGAAAAATGCACAGAAGAATGCAAACCCTGACATCCCGGAGGCTGAGCTCCCACCTTTGGAGTGGTCAATGAATCTTAAGGTGCTTGAAGCAGGAGTCGGCAGAAGAGCCGAGAAAGAGATCCGTGGTCTTGGAAGAGCAGGTGTCCGACAGTCATTATCTTCCATTCCACATTCTCGAGTTCATGAGGTGGATGAGAGATTACATATTACTGAGGAGATGGCCGAAAAAGCTGAGGCGGTTGCGCAAAACGTTAGTGAAAAGATGACATTGGTGAAGCAGCAACTAGCAGCGGTGATGTCTTTTATGGCACAGCAGACTGGGTGTCCTCCACCAGTCCCTTCCCAACAACCTCTAGAAGAAAATGTTAATGCAGCTGAGAGGAACTAGCTAGGTACATCACTGCATGCTTGGATATTTTGGTTGTTTAGATGGAGAAGCCTTTGGTTAATTAGGTTGTTGTGCAGTTGGTTTTGTTTAGATGGAGAAGCCTTTAAGGTTAGGTTGTTGTGTAGTTGGTTTTCTTTAGTTGGAGAAGGGTAGGCTAGCTAGATGGAGAAGCCTTTAAGGTTTGTGCAATTGGTTTTGTTTAGATAGAGAAGCCTTTAAGGTTAGGTTGTTGTGCAGTTGGTTTTCTTTAGTTGGAGAAGGGTAGGCTAGCTAGATGGAGAAGCCTTTAAGGTTTGTGCAGTTGGTTTTGTTCAGTTGGAGAAGGATAGGCTAGCTAAGCTAGGATGAATGAATGGTTTTGTTTAGTTGCAATTCAAGGTGTTACTAAAGAGTAAAGACTATGTATGAACAAATTATGCATATATGAAAATTTATTGTTTGCTAAATTTGCAGTTTAATAGTTTTGTTTCTATAGATGATGATGATGATGATGATAGTGAAACAAGGAGGATAAGGAAAAAGCAAATAAAACTAGCCTCAATGAAAAGCCTTATGCGACGAAAAGTGTATTTTTGTTGCATGAGACATGATAATAACCCCTTAAATAACCCCAAAAAAATACATGTCATTAGCTCAAACAACTAAACTCAAGGACCAACAACTTTCAAATGTCAAAATAGACTCATACCTTGAGTCAAATATTACATGTTTTCGTTTCACTTAAACTTGATAATTCAAATAAAATGTAACGCTCTCTAAAGCATATACAAACCAACAAAATAATAACCACAACTCTTTCACCTAATAAATCTGCCCATAATAATCTGACTGAATCCTGCTCATCATGACATGTAGGAATAACCGACTACACCATTGGTTTGTGCACCGGGTTGTAAAACAACAAACCCGGTTAGCTTAAAGCTCGTATGAGTAAATCAAATTGAAATGACTCGTACAACAATTACACATAACTTCCACAAGTTGAGAAATAATAAAAAACAACATTTAAACTGGAATACATACAACTAAAAATATAATCACTCAAGGGAAAATCAGAAAATCCTGCGTTGAAAACTTAGTTCTAAAACCAAGAGAGTTCAATGAAAATAAATAAGAAAACCCGACAACTCAAAATCAAATCAAAAATCATTCTTGTAAACTCACAACTTTAAACTCCAGAAAATCATGTCTCTTGGCCAATAACACTAGAAGAAAAGCATATAGACTCTCGTTCTAATTTAAAGGACACACACATGAGCACAATGACCCAATGTCATCCTCCATACGCCACACGACGACAGACTAGATCTCTAACTAATTCATCCTAACCGGGAAAAATCTTTTCGTCACTAAGGAAGATCTAAACAGTCACACAGGAAAAGATCTTTTCGCCACTAAGGAAGATCAAAACCGCCACACAGGAACAATCACCAAGTTACACATGAATTCCAACTCGACTCAAACCATACAATAATATATCAATCAACATATGATATATGATATTTCAACCCAACAATTCTTCGCACAATAACCAAAGATAAATCAAACCATCATCACTCCTCACACAATATCACATTAAGCAAGGCACATATTTCACCAGGCACAAATATACACATAATAGGCATTCGCCCATAATCACCAATATTACCATTTACAGTTCATATTCGCAAACCTCTTAAAAATCGTTTTTAAAAGAAAATCATTTTACTTACCCATGAACCGTAGTCGATCAAATTCATTTATTTTTAAAACAAAACTTCATTTCCTAGAAAATGATAGAGTGCGGCTATTGGGACCTCCAGATTTGCTCAGTGTACCTCCACATGTTTTGACTTATTGAATTACAAATATAACCTCATACAAAATGACAGTAATAGACATTGAATTTCACCAAAAAAATAAAATAAATTATAATCAGATTAGTATTCTTCCTTTTTTTTTCTTCAAGTTAACGATACAAAACGTGAGGAGACATGTCTTGTTGAAAATAGACAGGTCTTGTTGAAAATAGACGAGATTATAACTCCAAGTTCGACAATGCTTCAACAACCAAGTGAGAAGATTAAAACCAAAGGGCGTCCTAAGATTGACAGTAGCACTCATCGTCTACCATTTGTTTTTGAGATTGCTAAAGCTAGTCTCATTCAAAATCAGTCATAAGTACTATCAGAAAAGGTTAATGCTTCTCCTACGGTTGTATTGTCTTCAGCAAAATCAGACAAGCATCCAGAGACAAATCCAGTATGTCTTTCAATTGTGATATATGATAAGTTAGTAAAAGTTTTAATTGCAACTGAAATAGCTAATACATATTGATTTTTGTGCAGCCTATCTCCATGAGTCAAAACACTTCACGATTTGAGTTAACACAAAAGTATACATCACAATTCATTTTTGGCATGAGGCCCTACATCTTAGGTTCATTTGATGTTGAAGATGATGGTAATTGTGGTTATAGAGTTGCAGCATCCATTATGGGATTCGGTAGGCGTTCTTAGAGAAGGGTGCGACTTGACCTAATGAATGAGCTCAAAAGTATGCCTCACTTGTACAGGGAACTATACGGCAGCGAAGACGGTGTTGAGAAAATCAAACAAAGAATTCACCATTCTGGATCCACTGCATCACGTAGAAAATTGATGTGTATAACTGATATGGGGCATCTGATTGCTACTTGTTACGGAGTTGTTGTTATAAACTTATCTGATGGACAGTGCCTGACCTTTCTTCCTTTGATGGAACACATCATTGGAAGATTTCAAAATCAAGAACTGCCTGAACTTGGTATTGGTTTTGTTAATGGAAATCACTTTGTGCAAGTAAGTACTATCATTACATCTTTATGCATTTGCTTAGTTATAAAGTCTAAACTAATCATATGCTTTTTTTAATAGGAATCGTTGGTAGCAGGATGTCCATTACCACCGGTTCCACCAAATTGATACCGCCATGCTGATGACAAAGCAAAATCATTATACAGTAGATATATTAATCGTTTGCATCTCTATACTCAAATACCCCATCTAGAAAGAGTTACTACAGTTTCCGAGACTGTCACACTTGAAGATCATTAGAATATTTTTTCGTTATGTTGAGAATTTTTTTATTAATAGATGCTTGGAATAATGTTTCATATATTGGAATTTGTGTATTTTATTGCGTTGCAATTGCAATTCATGATTTGAATATTTTTTTTTCAATTGTTGTCATTGAAAAATCGTTCTTACAACTTGATCAAATAATAGAGGTTAATGACATTCTATGCAAAAAAAAAACAACAAGGGATTAAGGTTGCGAAAGAGGTTTTCATGAAAAAAGAGAAGAAGAAAAAAGAAATGAAGCAATCGAGACCTAAAATAGATGTTTGCATGCAAAAAGAAAAAGAAAAATTAAAGTGTGAGAGGTCTGAAGAGCGAATAAAAAGTATAATGAGTAAATTATTGAAATATATATGAATAACAAACTTAAGGTTATTTTAGGAATTTGAAAAGAGGTTTAATGAGCAAATGCTTGTTTTTAAAAATAAAATGAATGTGTAAAAGACATGGAGGTACACTGAGTAAATCTGGAGGTCTCAATAACCGCAATCTTTTACAATTTAGAAAGAATGAACTATAAATTAAATATTGCTTCCTTCATGAACAAAGTGAGTTTTACTCACCTCACAGTCTCGCTATGTCTTACTCCACACGAAGCCGAGCACAAGCTGAACTCCCTGAATCACTTAAGGGTTGACCCAATTTGGCCGGAATCGGCCGGAATTGCCCAAAATCAGACGTTGCCAAGAACAAACTCCAATCTGTCCAATCCACCTTCTAGCCTTAAAATCTGGGTACAATGGTGCTTGATCAGTTTCCACCGAAAAACGCGAACTCCGGCTAGGCACGAACCCAGCTACTTCTCCGTCCAAAAGCTTCTTCTCCGGTGCAACGTATTGTGCGACACCACCCCAGATGTGGAAGGGGTGGCCGTGCGAACCCTACGGAACTGATGGCGTCCGATTTGGTGGCTAAACGGCGAAGTCGTGATTTGGCGAAGGTGTAGGTCGGGGTGCGGCGTCAGGAGGAAGAGATAAAAGATAAGTTTCAATGGGCAAAGGTATTCCAAGTTTCCAACATAGTATTGGCCTTTTGGAGGTGAAGAGGGGTGCTCATCAAGTTCTGGAAGTGAAGGGTGGTGCTTATCAAATGCAGGTACAACAAAAAAGAGAAGCCATGGAAATTCACATATCGAAGAAGACACAAGAGAAGTCAGCTGCTGGGTTCGTTGAGAGTCGAACCCGCTTACCAAACGGGTACTCTAACCATTATCTCGCCGTATTTTTTTTTCCAGCCACCCTTGTTTCTTCCTCTTCGGTGACGCAGCTCTCTCTGCTCACTCTCAAAGAACTCTCCTCTCTCATTTCTCTCTTTGATTTCCACCTCCATGGCATCAAATCAAACCTTATCTCTTCTGGGTTTTCAAGTTTACGCAGTTGGGTTCCTATTTACAGAGGAGAGAGAAAGTAGATCTGAGTTTTCATTCTCTCCTCCACCCATGATTTAGAGGCGCCACCGCCCCTTACCTCCACCATAATTGGGTTCAGAGACCTCCGACGAGTCTAACCTGACCTCTCCTTTAGCCGTCGCTGCCCGGAAGTGTCTCACGCGCCGACTGCTAGTGAACCCATAAACTTATTTGGGCACCCAAATCTGGGCTCGATCTCCATCACTCATCCATGAACCACAGACTACAAATTCGTAAACCAGGCTCTCGAGGCGAGTTCGCCGCGTCCCAGCTTCTCACCCCAAGGCGGTCCTGAAATTGACAGTTTCTCGACTTAAGGCCATCCCGCTATCGACTACTCACCTCGACAAATTCACAAGGCCTCACTACACCCGGCTTCCCATCATAGACCCAGAGACTTCTGCTCGGTGACTTCCCGGCATCGTCAGCGAGTCTCAGTGACTCACGACACCTGCTCTACCGAGTCCATTATCCCGGCGACAACCCGACACCTGAGACAGACCTCGGAACCCATCTTATCTCGACACTCCCTTCCCTTCTCAGGCTCTCGAACGACTAACGACAAAAAAAAGAAAAAAAGTCCATCTTTATACTAGGGGACTCGCACACTCGACACGTCACCCCTATACTCCAGCAGCAGCTCCTCCACGTCCTAGCACGGAAGCTACTCTACACTTTAGCGTGACATCCGCCTTAAGCTCCAACGGTCCCTCCACGTCTCAGCAGAATCCCTTATACTCTTCAGCAACTCCCGCCATGCCTTAACAGCTTCGCCATGCCTCAGCGACGTTCCCTATGATTCCGTAGTATCTCCTTTACGCTTCAGCTACTCTCGCCATGCCTCAATGACACGATCGCCATGCCTCGACGACACCCTTGCCATGCCTTAAACAACAACACCTTTGCCTTAAACGGCACATCTTTGCCTTAATGGCAGACCGACACCCTATTAAACATAGCAGTACTGGTTACAAAACCATCAACTTAAAAGGAAAAAGTGAACTACGATTAGTTTGATCCCATGAACGGGTACGTAGGCACTCTAGCAACCATTAGAGGCAACCACATTATGCATATCACCATATTTTCTCCTATGAGTATACGGTATCTCCTCTCGTATACCTTCTCCAGGACATCACTCTTTGAAGAAGTAACTCTATAGTGGAACTCAGTCCACTCCTTTCTTGCATGGGGACTTGGGGGACTAGTCATCCTGGTAGAGGCCTCTTGATGTTTCTATTTTTTACAAACTCCCTACCCAAGAGAGTTCTTAACCGGGAACTTTGGGGACTTGTTTATACCCAGATCTTTTCCGGGCCGAAACATCTGGATCACACGTCAAACGACACCTAAATGAGGCCTAAATCATGACCCATCACATGCATATGATAGCCTAGGAGTCAACACTCTCCACTTATGGACAATATGGTAATTTAATTATACAAACACGCCCTAGCTCTATAAATAGAGGGACCTTCTCTCATAAGCCATCACAACCCATCTTCTTTCTTCTTTCATTTCTCTCATATTAGCCTGAGTTGGGCGTCATGATTTCCGGTCAACATCAGACGGAAACAAATTCATTAAACTCAAGTTCTATGTATTCTTCGATGCTGTGAATATGTTAGGTTCAAATGGAGGAGATGTGAGAAAGCCTGATGATAGAACTGCCTTCTCGCCTAACTTTGCAACCTTGCTGGAGATCTATTTATCAATTCTTATAGTTCAAATAATAATAAGGTACACAAACTTAAGACATTATTGATCTAGTTCTGGAAGTTCCAAACAGAAAACTTTGTCCTTTGTTGCATTAACTTAAAGTCTGACTCTTCGATAACAACTGGAAAAGAAGGTGTAGTGATGACTCGGCCATGATTTTTCTTTATCGATCCATCTTTTGCACTTGAAGTGCATAATCTATGTCTGTTTTGGCATTGCAGGAGAAATATATGTTTCTTTTTTCAGTCTCAATAACACTTATAAATGCCAGTAATTCAGACTTGACTAGGGGCCAAAGGTACATTCCAGAAAAAAACTGAGAGCAAAAATGGCACAGGAACATGTAGCAAGAGTGCAAGACTTGGGGGCGAAAGGCCATATCATCTGCGGTATCTGCGGGACAAACGCATTGGACTATTGTTTGCTCTGCATTACAACTAGTTAGTGCACGCAGAATCAACCAAACAAAGAGTTTTGAGCTTCATTTTCTATTTTTCAGGCTATGATATTGATCTTCAGCCATGTACAGAGATAAGATTTACAATGACCTATGCTAACATTTTGATCTTCAGCCATGTACAGAGATAAGATTTATAAGAGCATGTCTAGAATTCAAATCCATACTAAACTACATTTTGTTTTGTTCTTCTTTTTTCGGACAACTCTGTTTACATAGGGCCTTCAAGAGACGCATCTCATCCTCGAGCGCTAACATATGAAACTGCTAGTTGAAGTTAATTACTTGTAATACGAAAGTATTGTTATTAATACGGTCGATCTTCTTACAGATTAATAACACACTAAAAGCCTTGCAAATTTTTAAGCTACACGACCTTCCATTTCCAAGATACTTCTCCAAGAGTAGTATGGTGAATTAAGCATCTCAACCCCTTACCAAAAAGAACAATGAGTGCAGTGTAATAATGCCTTGAAGAGTCGGGGAAGCAGAGAACTTTGATTAGCTAGCTAGATAGCCTCCCTTATTATTGAGGGATTTTGCAGGATTTAATAGATATTTTCGCATTCCAGCCATTAAACTTGTTTGCTTATTGCAAAACCTCAAAACATAATTCAAATGCTGTCCAAATAATAATATCAAAACTGAAAAAGTGTTCCCTAATAGATGACAAACCAAGTGAGGGCTATCCACTATCTATGTAGATAACCATGTTCTATAACTAGGTATATAATTCAGTGCCTAGTTCCTGGCAGTGGCCATGTGGATTCATGGTCCATTTGTGCATTATCTGCCTCCTTGCGGAGCTTTTGTTCCATACTTCTTTTTCTTCTTTATAAGGTTGTGTTTGGAACCATTCACTACTCTGATCAATCCCTCAGTAGGCTCACCTCATTCTCACGTGACATGAAAAGTATGAACCTCACTGCAATCATCATTTTCTTTTCTGCTTAATGGAACTTGAATGTGCTCATCATGGTGAAAGATAGAACAAGTAGCAGAACACCCTTTGTTTCCAAATGTGTGCTTCTTCTCTCCCATCATTTTGGTCCAGTTGCAATAATGCATTCCCACTCTGAAACACCTTCACATGGAGACTTATGAACCTTTCTATGTATCTAGTATATTTCATGCAGATCCCGAACGGTTAGATACTTTGATAGATATATGCTTGACCTGTCATGGGCATGTTTTGGTTGATTGCCAAACAGACGCAGACAACACTCATGTGCCATGTGTGCCTTTGCCAAACACGAAACACAAAAATATGGCAACGGTCACTAGTGCCTCAAGATGATGCATACATAACAGAGATCTACATCTGACAATTTGGAAGATGCACAGTTTGCTTTGGTCAAGGAACACTAATTTGTAGGATTATAGCACAAATGAGCCTTTTTAGTGAGGACTCTTAAGTTGAGGACTTTTCGATTTATGGTTTAAAAAACTCATTTTTCGATCACATTTTGACATCTTATCCGTTCAGTTTTTAGGTTTATATGAGTAGATTATTTTTACAAATTTTCAGCCAAATTAGTGTTCGTTAAGATAACAAACTAGATCAAATTAATATATAAGATAACTAATCTTATACGAAAGTATAGTCCAGCAAGTTTATCAAGTCAGACTAACTTGTATATCGCACTGATATACTTGATGAGTGTATTGATGTATCGTAAACAAATCTAAAACCTACCAACTTCAGTCATGGCCGATTTAGTTTGGGAAGTGTCAATATTCAATTTCCCATTGGTATGGAAAACCAAACCCAAGATGCTAAATGGTTTTTGATTTGCTTGGGGGATCCCTCTTCCCAAGTAGCATGTTTGTTTTTGACAAATTGCAAGTACCAGACAAAAAATGGTTTCTTTTTCAATAGACCTTGTGTAAATACAACCACACAAGGCTCCTAAACTTCTTGGTCTAATCAAACAATAACTGACCCACGAGTGAAGAATCATACTTCTTGTGTAAAATGCATAAAGAAAGACAAGTTAACTTTAGTCACAGAACCGGTTAAAGAAAAAAATGATTTTGATACAGTTAACAATTAAACAATGAAAAAAATTCCTAGAACAGAAAGTATTTACCAAAATTAAGTTTCTTTGTCCAATGCTTAATGTACAGAGGTCGTATATGTTCAACAATTTCTACCACAGTACAAAGAAACCTTCCTAGCAATAAGCCATTTTACACCATCTACAAAATTCAAAATGATTTATGTAAAGGTAAAGAATCAGTGGACCTATGAATCACTGTGAATATTTCAGATGGGGACGCTGGTTAATTCGACTGAACATATAATCATAAGCATGAACCAAACGTTTCCGAAATCTCCCGAGGTCTAATCTCACAGTTTGGCCATCAAGATAGATCTTCTTCGTGTATTCCCATCCCTTTTTGTTTACGCTCTGTGGATCTCGAAGAACAAGATCATCTCTATCATATTTGCCATACAAAGAGCTCTCTCTTGCTAGAATTTGATAGCCAATGTATTTTAAGCCAAGCTTCTTTGCAGGTTCTCCATAGTACTCTTCTGCTGCCCATTCAGTTCCAAGAGGAATAACTTGTATGAAAACAGAGTGAGGCTTCATGAAGAGAAAATGAGTCATGGCAGCACCATGAACTCCAATCATGACATCACTTGCATTAAGTGCCCGATATATCTTTGCTAACTCTGTCGTAGGGTCTGGTCTCAAAACCTCAACTTCAAAACCAATTTTCTCAGCCATCTTCACCAATAAATCTTCATTAGTTATCGCTCTTGATCCATTCCGAGATATGATTAGCAGTTTCGGCTTCTTCACAAGTTGATCTCCTTGCACTTCTTTTTTCATCTGTAAGGAGCTTTCAAATGTGGGAGACACTGAAAGCTTCTCTTGTGCTTCTCGTTCCTCATCTTGAATTAGACCTCTAATTCGAGGCCAGTATGCTCGGTCTAGGAGATCCCTGAAATCAACAATGTCCTTATTCCTCTCCATCAGTGAAGAATCAATAGAGAGCTCGTCATGAATTCTCAGACCAACAATGGCCTCAGGGAAGCAATGTGTTCTCTTATCTCCACTATAGTCTATAGGTGGATAATCAGATAGCTGCGAAAGAATGTCTCCATATTTCATGACCCACCAATTATGATAATCCTGAATGACAAACACAACCTTCTTGTTGAAATGCTGGGAAGTAATGTACAGTGGCAGAATCCCATCATTGAATTCATGATAAACATTACCGGTATAGCCCCCAGTCGAAAAAAACACAGCTGGAACATCATGTTGGACATCACACTGTTGTTCGTACAGGTCTAGAGTACTGTCTTTCTTTGCAATGAGGTGTAATTCATCAATGGTGTTCATCACACTAGTTTCCCATTTCCGGGTATATGGTTTGATTCTTTCATGTTGGAGTTCCCCATCTTCATTTTCCCCGACGATACCTGAAAACTGACTATTGGAGCTACTTCTGTCTTCAGATCCATAGACAAAGATCGAAAAGGAAGTAGACTGGGTTCTTACATCCCCTTTCATGATACAAATATCTGAACGAATACTGCTACGATCACAACATATAGCTCCTGCAGGCACAAGAAATTAGAATTAGTTATTAGTTAAGCTGAACAAAAGCATGAACTTTATCATGGGACATATAATATGATCAAATTCAAGATAAATGAGAGAGGGATATGATTCAACTTCTACTTAACTACACAGCCTTATTACTGAGAAGAACATACAGAGAAGGAAAATTCAAAAGAGTCATTTCAATATGAGGCACTATTCTACTATTGACTTCAACAAAGACAAAGCACTCAATAGTATTAGAGTTTTACTTTTCAACATTCTGTTTGATAATCTTGAATTCTTTTAGGCGCCAAAAGGAGCACTCATAAGGGAATGTTAACAATCAAAAGGAACACCTTTAGCTGATCAATCATGTTGGACAAAATTTTGAAAGGTAAAAAACTCAAAACTGTTCACACAAAACAATCCAAATATAGAAAGCGAGAGGCAGAGTACTAACCATTAGAGATAGAAGAACAGAGGGGAGCATTTATATTCATATCAGCAACAAGCCCTTCATCTTCTATCAGAGTTGAATCTACAAAACCCAAAAGATCCACCAAATTATAAACATACAGATGACCCAGAACAGAGAAAAGAATTGGGAAACAAAAAAAAAACAAACTTCGAGGGAGAGATTATAGAAACTTACATAAGAGAGAGAAAGTGGTGCTGGAGCTGAAGAGGTGAGGGGCTAATATGAAGCTGCAAGAGAGAAGAGAGATGAAGAGAAGATAGAGAAGCTTGGGGCTTGATCTTTTGTAATAACCAGAGTTAGCAAAATCCATCAGAAACGTCTGAGACTCTTCATCTTCGTCTATATGCTTTTCACCTTTTCTCCACTGATGACACCGCTGATAGCGCACCATTGTCTTCTGATAAAGCTTTCAACTTTTGGTTTCGCCAGTTTTCTCCCTTTTCCTGTTCAGCTTTCTAATCTGGGCTGGTTTTGAAGTGAACCCAGAAAGAGAATGAGAGAGGTTTACGGGTGGTGATGGTTTTGGAAACAAAACCCAGATGAGAGAGATCAAGAACAAGAGCAAAGTCGGGTTCTTTATATTCCTCTTGGATTCCTCTGTTTGAGAGAGAGAGAGAGAGAGAGAGAGAGAGAGAGAGAGAGAGAGAGTAGTTGGTTAGGT
>NC_020496.1:32891315-32903417 GCF_000184155.1 Fragaria vesca subsp. vesca | reverse complement strand
GAGAGAGAGAGAGATGAGTTTGGGGTTTAGTTTATTGAGAGAGGTGCTTGTGAGTTGAGGCTTTTAAGAGATAAAGAGGGGAAAGAGTTAAAAAATGGAAAAGGAGCTGTCAAAGACTGAAAGGAGGGAGGGAGGCTCATTCATTCAATTTCTTTGAAATCGAATATTTTTATAGGAGTTGCAGTCAGCCAAATACGTGTAAAGATGGAGAGGACTTTGCAATTTGCATTGCAGAAAAGAGCTGTTTGAGTTGGGAGGGTCGAGTTGTGTTGGGGCATCTTTCCTATTGCCCTCGGTTGGCTGCTCATCTTGCTCATCTTCCTCTTCTTTGGCATCTGGGAAGTTTAAATTATGCACTCAACCCATGCCCACGTGCCTTTGAAAGCTGTGTGCAGCTTGGCAACAACGCTAGTCTGCTACACTCCCTTGTCTTAGGCAGCTATAAGATATTTAGATTATGAACTTATTTAGGGTGGGAATGGATTGGCCACTAGGTAAAGAATTTGCAGTTCGGACCAGAGAATAAGTGAAGATAAGAATTTGGACAGAGGCATAGGTGCATGTTAAGAGCATCTGTAATAAAATAGGTGATTAAAAGTAAGTCAGAGCGGATTTCACGCATCAAGATGTATTTGTATCATTAATATGCAAGTTATCAGATCACCGTATGCGAAGATCAAATAAAAATTAGAGATCCTAAATTCCTTCCTTTCAATTTTATTTTTAATCCGATCAAATTAAGCGTTCATAATAAGAGTACATCTTATTCGAGCTCAGGTCCTCACCTCTTGTGTTGGAAACACTTAGGACTATTTTTTTTTTCAATTTTGTTAACAATATTAAAATACATGCATGATAATACGACGTGGATGACCGGATTAAAATATTACAGATTAGTTACTCGGTTCACTTGCACCTTGGTGCGTTAAGAATTTTCGGATGTGGATCCTCAAAATCATCTTTTGTTATGTTTTGAAGCATTTTTGTTGCGGGGAGTAACTTAAGGAATCGAAAATTCTTTAATTTTTTGGGCACTCGATGGGTAGGTTTCTCTTAATAAGGTAGTCTAGGGTTCACATCTAAAACCAATTGGCAATGGGTGGAGTGGCCCAAACACTTATAAACCCAAAGGCAAGGTCTTATATTCCTGATGTGGGATTGATATCTCAACACGCTCCCGCACGTGTGGCAAATCTGCAAGCTTAACACGTGGACAACATTTGAGATGACGTGGAGTTCATATAGTCATTGGGTTTCACACGTGGACATGAGTAACTTGCTCTGATACCATGATAAAGTAGGTTAAGATTCACATCTAAAACCAGTTGACACTAGGTAGAGTGGCCCAAACCCTTATAAACCCACAGGCAATGTCTCATATTCTCGATATGAGATTGATATCTCAACATCTCTTTCTACACAAGAGGTGGAGGATGTGGCCTTCCGGCGATGGTCGTCACCAATTGGCTCGAGGAGATGGTTTCTCCTTCTCTTCTAGAGATGGTGAGACTGTGGGCGGGTCTTTCGACACCCAACGTATCAAATTTGTTTGTTGTGTTGGGGTTGAGTGTCACAGAAATGGTGACCTTAAGACCAAATGGTGTCATGGCACCCTCCAAAATTTTTGAATTACGTCATTTATTACACTAGGAAGGGGTTCTAATAAAGACCATTTGGTTGAAGACTTTTTCATTAATGGTTTATTACATCCACTTTCCAATCGCATTTTTTCATCTCAATCGTTTAGTTTTCAGGTCTATATTAGTATATCACTTATACAAATTTTCAGCCAAATTGGTTATCATTAAGAAATCAAACTAAATCAAATATGTCAAATAGGAGCCGTTAAAATTTATAATCTGTAAATTACATGTATGAATGCCTTAACGATTTTTCAATTTGGATAAAAATTTGTAGAGATGATCTACTCATATATATTTGAAAACTAGATAGTCAAGATGTTACTATGTGATCGAAAAGAATGTGAAAGGAAGAAATTTTCAACTAGTCTTGAACTTAGTGGTCCTCATTAGAACCCCTCTCTATTGTTATTAGTAGGATATAATGAATACAATTATATATAATTGTAAAGGATTTGGTCTATTTCCAAGTAATATTATGTCACGTTATAATGACTAGTTTGAGTTTGGACTATGCAATTTCCTTCCTCATTGCCTCTTGCCATATACATCACCACAATCAATTAGTTATTAACTAATCATTTTACATACATGTAAATTTTCAATATGTATAGGCGTGTAGCCATTTACATGTACATAAATGAACCCTACAACATATAATTTGTTTATAGATTATGAAAAACAATAGGTTCAATTTCAATTAACACATTTGTCAAACGATTTGAATTATTTTTCGTACCCCCCCCCCCCCCCCCCAAAACCTACGGTTATGGTTCGCCCCTAGTAGGGTTGTGTATAGCGTCGAGGCGGTATAGAAGTTTTTTCCCTAACAATCAATTCTGGAAGCCTGAATCCCTCAATTCGTTGAACACCAAGGATGGTGGTGATTCTTCGATACGGGGCTGCTTGTGTGCCGGTATGGTACGTGGATTAGTTCGTGGACATAGGCACCGAGGCAGTTTCCTGGGCTCAGCCAACTGGTGGGAGTTGGGCCTTGCTAGGGTTTAGCTTTTGATTTTGGGTTGTTCTATTAACACACCTCTTTTTGCTATTAGCACACCCTTATATGGTGAGAATCAATAATCAATTAAATTCAAGTGACAAGTTTGTAAATAAAATAAAAATATGTGGATAGAAAAATAAATAGGGTGTATTAATAACAATAGCCTTAATTTTTTATTTTGCATTTTATTTTGTCATAAGAGGGGGGATCAGTGGCCTGATCTCTCCCCTATTTGAGTAAGATATCACTGACTTGCCCTCATTTCCTATGTCAATCTGATTTTCATGAGAATTGTAAGGGTTTTCTACCGGGGCTTCACTGCTAGAAAATGATGAATTTACTTAGATAATAGCTTTTATGTCAAACACATAAGAATAGATCGTAATAGTTTTTCTACCTCGTCTAATTTATAAAAGAGTCGACATCTTGTTAAATAAAAGGTTGAAAATTCTTCCCTAGTTGGAGCGAATTATGAAAGTGTTGCCTTTCAAGTATTCTTCTAGACAAAATAAAACAACTTTAAAAGCATTCTTAGCAATGCTACATATATATTGGAAGCACTGTGCCCAAAAACCCAGTGCCAACCTGTGCCATAAATAAGAATTTGACACGTGTCTTTCAATTTAACTGAGCCACAACACCGTTAAGTTCTTTCTATCAGTTTTTTTTTTTTTCATCGTTAAAATCCATGCATTTTCTTCGCTATCTAACTGGGTTCTTCTCTTCTTCAACATCCATAAACCGTCCCCTGCTTCCTGCTCTCCTTGTCCTTCCTCTTTTCATTCAAAGGCAAATCCAATTTAAACCCATCAATTCATCAATCTTTACTCAATCTAGATCCACTATAGCTGTCATAATCCTCAAATTGGGTTTACTAACTAATTGAGGATTGTGAATGCAAAGTTGAAAGGATCGATTCCTTTAAACCCAATACCTTATGTTCCTTCAACTGCCAATAATTCAGTCACCGGGGTCACTGGCGTTGGCGACGGATCATACAATGATTAACTCTCCCTCATTGGCATCGGTGCCTTTGTTTAGATCGAAAATGATGAATTAAAGGGATTAAGCCGAATTAAAGAAGAACGGCAGAAAAAAAATGCTGGGTTTTTGGATTAAACCAAATTAAAGAAGAATCAGAAGAAAAGATGTTGGGTAGAAAAGATTGCTGGGTTTTCTCGATGGAGAAACAAATGATGGGTTGAAGAGGAGAAATTGATTGGGGTTAAATAATGTATTTATTTTTATTCTTTAATTAAAAGCAAGATAATTAACAGAGTTAGTGGGTGTTAGATTGCTAGTACACATGTCAAATTATTATTTGTGGCATAGGATTGGCACTGGGTTTTTGGGGACACAGATTTCCTTCCATATATGTTAGTTATGTTTTAGTCAAAATTAGGAACATTTTTCTATACATAATAAAGAGTCATCATATCCTATAAGTATTGATTTTGACCCATGTGATTGTCCATAATTTAATTATAATTAAATGTAACACTACTGAACAATTCAATCCGAAGTCATTAATGTTATTCTTTTCTCAAAGAAAATGTCATGAATGCTTATAGTATTATGTTTTGTTTTTTATTTTTTTTATATAGAAAAAGAAAACTTAGATATGCCTCTATTGCACCTAAAGTTTACAACATTATATGGTATGGTAACATATATATGATTTGGTAATTACGTTTGATGTCAGAACCAGTGCCCTCTCATAAACCCTAAGAGTGGCGGCTCCCAATTCTCAAACCTCCTCTCGTCCGATGACCAATCTTTGTTTGTGGCCGGCCTTTGGATTTAGGCGACACTAAGCTTTGGCTGCCAGACGAGATCTGCGACTTGCCAAAGTAGTTTTTCAATAGTGACTTTTGGCTCGGGGTTTTGAGCGAGGGGATCTGGACTTGTAGGCGTGTGCAGGAGGACAAATCGTTGTTCTTCACCTCTGAGTTCTGTGGTGTGTGATTGTCGTCTGGAGTCTCTTGTTTCTGGCATCGACCGCGAAGCTGATCAGATTGGGGTAGTTTTGATGGCCGTATGGTTCATGCAGTCATGCGTGCATGGTGGATTTGTCCTCCGGGAGGGTGACGACGTTGATGACAGATTTTTGGATGCTACACGGTGGTCGAGGTGGTGGCGTGCTCGGTGGTGTTTTTCAACAGTTCTCAAGGTGGAGATTTGGTGGAGACAAGCATGGGTCACCTCGTTTTGGGCCTTGAGTTTGGTCCAGTTGAGGCTGCTTGGGCCTAAATTTGGGCTATGGTTTACTCTCGGCCCATTTCTAAGTATTTAGTTTTTTTAACTATTTACATCTATCTTTGTTTTAGGAACCTAAGCACTTGTGTGCCTAAGGTTCACTTTTTTCTTTTCTTTTAGGCACTTTTTTCTTTTCTTTAGAATCAAGTGATCACTGAAAAAATAATGAATGGTGTTAGCATGCCAAGTCCTAAACCTGCTCTCGATCCGGTGGGGGAAGGCATGAATCTGTTGCCATTCTGGCTTAAGTAATGAAATTTACCTCTGGGCTTTCCATAAAAAAAAAAGTTTACAACATTATGTTTTGTTTTTTGTTACGCTTGATATGAGATACGAATAGTACAATGACAAATTATAGGCAAAACACTCCTAACAAATGCTCAGTAACATTTGGTCTAATGACATAGTCTCCAATTAAACCTCCTCCATGACTCTCTCACTAAATATTAGCATAGCAGATTATTAGGCTCAGTCCCGTTCTCTTGGTCACCAACTGACCAGGAAATATTTGGTCACTGCTGTCGGATCAAACCAATTTAGATCTAATGGTTGAAAATTAATGACTCTTATATGATTTAAATTTATTATCTTATATTCTCTTAATCAGTGTTAATCACTTCATTGATGAACATATGTCTTCTCCTACTAAAAAACTCAGATGTCTTCTTCTCCATTTTGCCCAATTAACAAACGTCTTCTCCCACCAAAATTCACAATACTTGTTGCAAACCCAGAATGGATTCGCTAGAGACGAAGACCCAAAGCAGTAGCATGTCTTCTCCTCTTCTGATCTTCTCCAAAAACAAGCAAATTTTGTATATCTCTTTTCATTTATCCTAAAAGCTCTATAATTTTTTTCTCTTATAAACCCAATACTCCAGGTTAACATCAACTTTTTTCCTCTTTAAACCCAATAATCCAATTGCTTAGTTCGTCGAGTCTCCAGCGAAACGAGTCTGGAATTTTCCCCAAAATTTGTGAATTTGAGAGAGGAGGAAAAAGGAGAATACGTGTTTCCACCTTGGGTCTCCATCTCCGACAAGTCCATTATTCTAGGTTTGCAGTATCGGTTTTGTGAGAAGATGACAAGAGGTGAACAGGAGGAGAAGAGGAGAACAACTTTGTAATCAAAAAAAGAAGATGAAGATGAAGACGCAGTTTTTCCCGATGGAAGTAATTAATATTGATGAAAAGAATATAAGATAATAAATTTAAATCATATAAGAGTCATTAACTATAACCATTAGATCTAAACTAGACAATGCCCGGCCGCGTCCTGCTGCGATTTTTTTTTTTTTTGAATTCTAAACATAACAGATAATTCTCACATGTATTTCGAGAAATTTATAACCAAACAAACAATCATCAACACAACTAAATCCCAAATGTTAAAACACACTATGACACTAAAAGAATACATTCTTGAATTAAATGAAAGTGAAGTCATTGCATAAATCGTTTAATCATATAATTCCAGCCATGCATTTCCAGGATATTTTTTTTTATCTTCCCGCCATGCATTTCCTTCTTGACACTACCCATTGTGTTCATCAACCTTATCGTCAACTCAACCTTGAATCTTCTAGTCTGAGGCAACGTAGCTGCAAACACAATGAGGGTACAAAATAGCCACATATACTCACCAATTTAACTACAATGCTAAAATCATTCAAAAAGATTAGATTCATAAACAGATATATTCCCAAAAACTCAAACAACAAAATTCAGTAAAAACCAAAATACAATTAATCAAAAGAAAAGCAAAACCAACATTTATTAGAATCACTTTAAAAACTTTTAAAGTGTCCTTTAAAGGCAAATTGGACAGAGTTAAAGACACTTGGCAGGATAATTAGTCATTTTGGTCTTGAATTGTGGTGATAATTCATAAGGTAGTCATTGCAACATCAGAACTATTCTGTAGTGCTTCAAAACAGATACAACAACATCAAAGTTGCTTCAATTTCAAAAAATTTCACAACTTTTCCATGAATCAGGCAAAAACTGAGCTTTTGTTTTATTGTATCAGTGAAATTTTTTATTTTCTATTGAAATAGGAAGATCAAGGAATACTTTCTTACCTGATTTAAACTCAAACAATAGCTAGGAAGTATAGCCAGCAGTGTTGCTTCTTTGTGTATGCTTGAGAGAGTAAGCCTAAAGAGCTAAAAAGTATCACCTCAACCACATGATATGGTGCGGATTCACACCTTTCAAATTTAGCTATCAATAAAGGAATATTTCACCCAGGTAAAAAAATCAACAATCATGCCCAAAGTTCTGTCGTAAACAAAATTTAGGGAGATGATTCTAACTATACAATTTTCCAACTAACAATTTCAATTCAATTCAATGAAAGCTAATTTAATCAAATCCAATGGTTTCTTTTCTATTATATTAGCAAATTTACACTGTAAAATGAAAACGAAAATGAGTGGAAGATGAACCGATGAACCGACCAACCTGAATCTTCAGACTTCTTTGAAGCCTTAGTAGAATCGTGCAACTCAGTTCCTGCGAAGTCCTCTATTATTCGTTTCCTGCAAATTAGAAGCGACCCATTAAACTCTACCATAAAAAGTTAGAACCAAAGTCGCATAGACAAAGATAGAAGGATCAGACCAAAAAAATAAGACGACGATTGACGAATATCAAAGGAAGAAAAATTACCTCAAAAGTACTCGATGTCTTGCTTGGGTTGTAAATTTAAGACCTAGAACGGAGCAATGAAGACGACTTTGAGATTTTGGCCGGATTTGGATCAAGAAACTTTGTTGAGATTCGAGAGAGAGAGAGCCGGAATGATTCGATAGAGAGAGAGAGAGATCAGGTGTTGACGCGATATGCAGGAGAGAGATTCTTGAAGCAGAGGAATTCAACAGAGAGAGAGCCGGAGTGATGAGAGAGAGAGAGATCAAGTCTTGACAAACCAAGCAAAAAAGATATGCAAAGCGGCGAGAAAGATCGAGAGAGATCGAGAGAGATATACAGACCGAAGCCCAAAGATACAGACCAAAAGACCGAGGCCCAAAGATACAGACCCAAGCCCAAAGCTGTTCCATTTGAATAGTTGCCTTAACAGTACTTTAAACAGTAAAACAGTACGACAGAAAATAGTATAATGTTAAATTGGCTTGATCCAACGTACCGTTGACCAAATGTTCCCTGATCAGTAGGTGACCTGGTAAACGGGATTATACTAGGCTATTATGTATAACATATTATTATGCTATTAAGTATAAAAGATTAGTAGGATCCTTTATATTAATGATGTGCTTAGCCTACTGATCTAAACTTCTAAATTGGAGCTCTCATACTTGTCTAATCCTATCACTGAGATTATACACAGTAAAAATTATAAATATTTTATGGTATCAGAGCATAGATACTTCTCTATCTCCTAGCCTTTCTTTCCCCCCTTCTCTTTTCCTTCTCCTCTGATTACTCAACCTGGTGCCCAGATTTTCTGCTCCACGCCAAGTCTTCTGCTGCTGCAACCTCATCTATGATGTCTTCTTCTACTTATGCATCTGCCTCTATGCGATCAATACCATATCAACCAATTTCACATTTCTGTACAGTGAAATTAGATGATGATACTTTTCTTCTCACTTCCAATTGAGTCATATCTCAATTATAACAAGCTTCGCAAATTTGTGGATGGATCATTTCCTTGTCCGGATACTACCTCTCCAGATTATGAAGCATGGTACTGTACTGAACAAAATTTGTTCAATACTTTATCTGCTACCTTGTCTAATACCATGCTACGATCAATGGTTGGTTGCAAAATATGAGCTGATATATGGGAATGCATCCCGAGTTATTTTAGGCAAAAGTCAACCACCAATTCATCCACTTTGCGGTTCATGATCTCCAACGTGAAACCTGCCCTACAAAAACTTTTTTCAACATTCTTCATGTTGGGTTATGGTGATCAGATGCCAATCACCTATACGGGTAACATGTCACTCCCCCTTAGCTCCAACTCTTTTAGGATGAATAATGTTTATGACATTCCTGCCATGTGTAAAAATCTTATTTCCATTGCTCAATTCTGCCAATCATGTCCTATGTTCTTTAGACTCTTACAACATGTTTGTTTCCCAGGATTACTTATGCTCACCTTAATATCAACAATAGTCCTGGACTCTTCAAACCTGGCTTATGTTGTATAAGGCATGTCCCATGTTTGGTACTATATCGGACTAATGAGCATAATAGTCCAAATACTGATACCTCATGTTTGCCCAGAAAAATATTGAGTTTTGCCCAGAAAAAGAAGAGCAGCTCTGTAAAGCAAAGAACTGAAAGAAGCAACAATATTTGAGAAGTTCATCATCTTACAAAACACAAGCAGACTACATGCCTTCTCATATCAATACCCTGCATCATATTTGCTATCATAGTTCACATCCCATATTCATACAGATAACAACCAAATCCTCTTAAAATTCATACAAATATATACAAGACATAGAACATTCACACAATTGGAGGGGATGGTTGAGCGTAACATCAAGGAATAGTATTCTGCAATTAAGCAAAACACAGATACACAACCTTCTGATGATAAGCAAAAACCGTTAAATAACAAAGGCATAAGAACAGCCTGTGCAGAAGCAGATGCATAGCCTAAAAAAGAAGAAGACGACCCATGAATGAAATTGTGTAGATCAGCCATTTCGTCAAACACTCTGCCTTTTTTTCACCGCACCATTTTCACCCAACCCAACTCAACCCCAAGATCCTTCCTCCCCACCAATCCACCATCACCCACATCTTGTGACCCTTTTTCCTCATCTGGGTTCTTCCTAAAACCTCGTTTCTTCAACCTAAATCCATGAACAACACCACTACCATTGTTGGGTTTGCAACCGAAACCCTCCTTGGTTCAATCAAGCTACCCAGACACCCGCAAGAGAGAATGAGAAAGGAGGAAGAGAGCAAATTGCACCTGGGCAGGAGCAGTCAAGCTAGTTGGAGCAGAAGAATGGATGAGCGATGAGGAACAATGCGTTAGAGAGTCCGCCAATTTTTGGGGCCGCTCCGTAAGAAGGTCAGAAGGGGATACGGGCACTACGTATGCTCATTTAAATGAGTCCCGAGTCCCACCAAACACAAGACAATGCTTATTTTCTTAACTAAGCTAGTCCAATCCCTGTTAATCCGGTGTAACAAACGCCACCTTAGCACTTCTATATTTTTTATCGTTCTAATGGCTCTTCTTTTTCAGGGCCTATGTAAGAATGGTCTCTACAAACTACCTTCTTTTCCTTCAAGTCTTCATGCAATGTCAGCGTCTCTTCAGTCATAATCGTCTCGGTATTCCATCTAGCAAAGTCATGTATTGCTTAAGCAAAAATAAATTGTTGGTAAGTGTGAGGTTATAAGTGTGACTTACGAAAGACTAGTTGTAGCATTTGAGTTGTTTACACGATCAAAGAAAAAAAAACACTCATAACAAGTGTGTGTAAGATGAGGCTTAACAGAGCTTTATTAAGCTTAGGAGAGCGTCGCCTTCAGATTCAGCCTATCTATATGTATTTTTTCACACTTTGAATGGAGTACAACTATGGTGTCTTCGTAAGGGTCGGGTCGTCCAAGTCAAGTCTGGCAGGAGTGGGAAATTATCGTGCCTGGTCAATTATTACCTCATGAAGTTTTGTGCAGTCTCGTTAGGGGCATGGTTTCGTGGTGACTCATCCAAGCCAAGTTGAGCTCAACTCAAAGGCACTAACAGAAATGGTCAGTTCTTGGCAATTGTAATTGCAGATTCCTCCACGGAGACACGGGTTAGGTCAAATTCGTTTCGAGGCTTTCTCCAAGGATGATATATAGTTCTCTTGGCGTGGATATTCTCTATCTGATTATGACAGGGCTGCTCACATGCGGGATAGATTTTAAAGGAAAAAACAGGACTCTTTCACGACAGCCACAAGATCTTTAATGAACTGATCTGATGGATTAAAACGCATTACCACTAAAACCCAATTATAGACTACCCATTACCCAATCTCTTCTCTTTCGAAACTATCTCTTCTTCCTCCCTCATATAAACCCAGGTTACCCAGCATATGCCTTCTACAATTGATCCATCGTCAAGGATGGAATTCGAATTCAAAAAGGAATCATGAAGGTGATAATTTATCCGACGGTGTTCATGAGAAAACATATGCAATTCTTTGCAAATTTAGGTGCTTCAAATGCCATACTTTGAAAAAGGGGAAAAAGAAGCTTTCACGCGAAAACAGAGATAGATAAGGAGATTCAAAGGTTGGGGTTTGTCATATTGATTCTACGTAGAACCCAGCAACGAAATCATGAACAAAAATACTCAATGTCCATTGATTGTAGAAAGTAGAAACCATTCACCAAACTGAATACAATAAAATAAAACCCCTAAAATCAAGAGAGAAAGATCTAAGAAAATACCGTTAAGATAGATCAAGTCTTACAATGATGATGATGAAACAAGAATGGCATATGGGAGGCCTTAAAGGGTTGTAGAAGGCATATGCTGGGTTGAGACGAGGGAGGAAGAAGAGAGGGTTTCAATCGAGTGTGTGGTTGACCGAAGGAGAAGAGATTGGGTAATGGGAAGTCTGTAATTGGGTTTTAGTGATTATGCGTTTTAATCTGTCGGATTAGTTCATTAAAGATCTTGTGGCTGTCATGAAAGAGTCTCGTTTTGTCCTGTAAAATCTACCTGACATGTCAATGCATAAACCAAGAAATTATTGTCTACACGATTGTTGTCTTATTTGTCTGATTTTCTCTAAAGATTGCATGTTTAATATTTTTGTTAGCTTCTTATTAGTTTACTCTCACAAAGCTTCTCTACATAAGTGAACCGGTAGTAATTGTATGCATCAGTTCTCTTTCTAAGGGTTCAACCAAGCGCGTCATTGGGTAATATCGCTTTTTCGTAATTAACAAGTTTTGAAACTTTCTTCTATCATGGAATTAGTACTTGGTAGTAGAGTGACTACAATATAGGAATTATGGTGTAGCTTACCTATAACATAAACATGACTTCTACATCTCACTTTTCACAAGTTAAACAATCTAATACTCATTGATGCACATTGTAATTTCAGTGACTGTATATGTTGCCCTATTCTTTAACGATTTCAGTAACAAGTGCTGGAATTTCTCCAATTGCAGCTTGTATGGATTTCATCTTCTTTTTCACTTGTTGAA
>NC_020496.1:32887050-32891295 GCF_000184155.1 Fragaria vesca subsp. vesca | reverse complement strand
TGCTTCTTGCTTCAATAGTTAAGTCTGAATAAGTTACTTCGACTGAAATCGGTGATGTGCAGAAATAGAAGGGAGTCCACTTCCTAAGTTCCTATAATGAGACATTTACTTAGAAAATGTGTATCATTTCCTTGTATAGAAACCGTGTATAGATTACTTCATTTTATAAAGATATTGTATAAATTGAGCCCCTGTATAGAATTTATTAGTTTCATCATAGTTGAGATTGCACTCGCAGAGATTACAAAAAAAGGGCAACATGCAATTACAATAAACTAGCACTATCAAATGCTTTCAGGCCATGTTTCTAATTACAAGAAGTGTCATTGGGCATATTGAGCCATCAACTGGTCCATGAGCACTTGCTCTACTCCAGTCTCCACCATTGGAACCGTTGCACCATTCCATTTCACAATAAACCAAAAAAGTGAAATATGGAACAAATAAGCTGCATAACTCAAAATTGAGTTACAAGACAATCAGGGAACTAACACAAACAAACCATTTGTAAAATACAATTACTCATCTCATATTGGATAGTACCAAAATACAACAGACTTCCTTAAAATAGTTTCAAAACAAATCAATCTCTATCAGAACTCCAACTCTGGAAATTTCACAAAATTTACCCTGCACCAAAATCCCCTAACAAATTGTATTATATACATCACAGAATACCAGATACAAATTGTATTTGGTACAAATTGTATTATGTACCTCATAGCATACCAAACACAAGTGACTCCAATCAAACTTTAGTGAATCTAATTAAGAGCATGTCCACTGGTGGCAAAAAAATCCAACCCAGGTTGGATGCACATAGACAAAGCGACATAGGCCAAAAATTTTTGCTTCCACCCAAGTTACTTTGTTGGGGAGAAAACTAACCCAGGTGAGAGGAGAAAACTAACCTAGGCGAGAAGCAGCCACCTCAGCCTAGCCCACGCTCGTGACTTGCGTCAGCAACGACACCTGCACCAACCCACGCTCCTAGAAGGAACGTTTCGCACATGAACAAACTGAGCGTTTGACTTCATCGACAAGAAGACAGGGACCACGCCTTGCGGGCGCGACAGGGAGATGAGGACCACGCCACGCGTCGCACACTGAGAGACGTCTGGAAATCGACCGTTGCAACCTTAAATTCAAAAAATCCGACCGTTTTGAATAAATCCAAAAAAAAAACGGTAGGTTAAGAATAATTCCAACAAAATAAAATCTATTTTTTTTTTAATAAAATTGTAATATCTCTAACGGTAACATAAAAAATCTCCTATATATACATAGTCAATTTTACATATCTCACACCAAAAAAAATTCCAACTTTGATTACTAGTTTTTCCTTTCCACACTATATTTCTCATTCCCTTTCTTCTCATTCCTTCCCTTCACAATGAATAATTTATGGGAAAGGATCCGAAAATCTCAAGAAGAAGACGACGAAGATGATCTAGCAACTACCAACATTGTTATCGTAGTCGTTGCTCACCTTGAAGATGAAAATCAACCTCGAGGTCGTGGATCTCATCTAGGTCGTCGTCCAAACCAACCTCGAGAAAGGGAGGACAGAGGCAAAGGTATGCTTGAAGATTACTTTGTTGAACGTCCTATTTTTAATGATGAGGAATTTCGAGTTTGCTACAGGATGAGCCACAGTGTCTTCAACCGCATATGTGGTGACCTTTGCAACTACGATTGATATTTTGTTCAAAAAATCGATGTTGCCAAGAAGGTCGGTTTACTTCCCCACCAAAAGATGACATCCTCTTTATGGATGCTCGCCTACAGCCCATTCGCATATCAATGTGTTGAGTATTGTCGGATGGCAAAATCTACCTCTATCGAGTGCCTCTAACGATTTACAAGAGGAATTGTTGCTCTTTACTCAGCAGATTACCTTCGAGCTCCTAATCCAGCCGATCTAAAAAGATTTCTCGCTAAAGGTGAAAGGCGAGGCTTTCCCGGGATGATTGGGAGCATCGACTACATGTACTGGCAATGGAAGAATTGTCCATCCGGTTAGTCTAGTGAATATAGTGGTAGAAAACACATCCCCACTATCATTCTTGAAGTGGTCGCATCATACGACACTTGGATATGGCATGTCATTTTTGGAATACCCGGGTCATGCAACGACCTCAATGTCTTAGCAAAATCCCCGTTGTTTGATGAGCTTACTATCGGTCGAGCGCCTAAGATCGAGTTCCAAGTGAATAACAAAGTCCACAAGTTGGGCTACTATCTTGCCGACGGTATATATCCTAGGTGGGCGACTTTCGTCAAAACTATTCCACATCTCACCCGTCCTAAAGATATTACATTTTCCAAGGCCCAAGAGGGGTATAAGAAGGATGTGGAGAGGTGTTTTAGTATTTTGCAGTTACGCTTTGGTATTATTAGAAGAGCTGCTCGCAGTTGGGATAAAGAAGATCTCTGATATATCATGTTGGCTTGTATTATTTTACACAATATGATAGTGGAGGACGAACACCCTGGTGATAGTGATGATGATTTGGAGTCCGATGAAGAAGAGGAAAACAATATGAGGCCTAGAATAGTCGAAGTTTGAGATGTACCAACCGGTCGCGATTTTGATGAAGTTGCTAGAGATAGTCATACCTTCGAATGGTTCATGGAGCGATACAATGCAATTAGATGTCCGTACAAGCACTCTGACCTTCAAGCAGATCTTATAGAGCATTTGTGGCAATTTCATGGCAACTTGAATATCTAGATTGTCTGTTTTTTATTATGTTTGTGTGATTTTTATTAGGAAATTTTAAATAATTGTATTGTTTTTAATTTCCTAGGCTTGGCCTATCAATTAAATGTCATGGAATAAAAAAAATTCAATAATTCATATTGTTTATTTAATCACTATTTATTTACGATTGAACTATTATTCACACTTAAAAACGTTTTTTAAAATTCAATAAACATTTACTGCCACGTGGCAACAATCTCACATTTCAGACGGGTGGAAACTGCTACCCAATCATAGTAACCTAGAGTGACCCAAGTCACTATGTTCATTCTAACCCAACGGGTGAACTTGCTCTAACAAGACAACAAAAACGTTATGAAAGAGAAATGATCTTCCTATTCCAAAAATTAAAGAAAAACAGGCCTCCATGATCTTTGTACTACCCTTAGTCCAGGAACCTGAATTAGTTCTTCTCCATAACATCAGGTAATTTGAAGGGATCTGACATACAAACTAGTTTAAATATCAGGTTTCTAGAAATGTCACTAGTCAATTTGGTTCAACGAAACCCTAAATTTTAGTACTCACGAAGCAAAGAATTTTAGTTGAATACAACAGAAAAGTAACCAAAGAAATAATAAGTTTAAATGCTAATGATGGCGGAATTATGAAAAGAGTTTAAAACACCTAAACAAACAGTATCTTCTATATCAAAAAGAACAGATCAATAGCTTGTGAACCAAGATCTTGACTTGAGGCTTCAATAACATCAACTAAAGTTGAAATGGAGCAAACTAAAACAATGAGCCTTTAATAACAAGTTATGTGGATGTATATTCATGTTAACATGGACAATGCCAACCTTAAATTCTTGTAGGCATAAATAATAGGATGTATATTCATGTTAACATGGACAGTGCCAACCTTAAATTCTTGTAGACATAAATAATAGGAAAGGAAATCCAATGCATACAACAATATATATAACATCTGAAAACATTCTTTTGAAGTATCAGGGAAGAATGACAGAAAGAAGAAAGCAAGAAAAAGAAGTGCATGGTCCTACAAATGGAACAACAACACTATACATGCATAAATCATTTTAGTGTTCAATGTAGAGTACGTTGTTCATGTTAATCAAACGCGTGTTACACGATAGATTGTAACAACATAAATTCCACCATATCAATACTTAACATCTAAAACGATCATACTAACAGACACATAAGGGGACAGTATAGAGACAGCCCAGGTAAACGCTCCTACCTAGGGCTGTAACTTGAAAACCGATAACCGAAAAATAACCACATCAAAGCCGAACCATAACCGAAAAAAACCGAGGAAAAAAAAACCGCACCAAACCGCAAAAAAATAACCGAAAACCGAAAGGTTTGGTGTGGTTTTGGTTTCGGATGTCTGGAAACCGAAACCGAACCGAAAAACCGATTATATATATTGTAAGGAAATTATATTATTTATAGATATATATTATTAATATACATAAAATTTTATGTAGAAACTTGGGCTTAAATGAAGCCCAA
>NC_020496.1:32858766-32886931 GCF_000184155.1 Fragaria vesca subsp. vesca | reverse complement strand
CGAATACAATTGGTTTATGAAAAAATAAGTGAAAAACCAAACCGAACCAAACCGAAAAATAGATCGGTTTGGTGTTCGGTGTCACCTATTAACCGCACCATTCAAACCGATTAACAGCCCTACTCCTACCCCTCACCCTCCTCCCCCAAGTAGACTCCAGAACTCTCCTTCATAACAGTAACTACATATACAATAAAAAATAATAATAAAAAATATTAAAAGAAAACTAATGTTTTCATGCATAGAACTAGGGAACGATTATAGCCTTTGAAAGAGATTCCAAAAAGCTAATATTTAAAAATAAATGGCCAGATAGAACCACTGCAATTAACTCTTTTTTTTTTGTTACAACTGCAATTATCTTTTTAGTTTATGCAAATTCTCTCAAAAGGCTTGGTTAAAGTGTTCATCAAAAAGAGCCTGACCGCATAGATTGATATAGTCTCAAGACTTATGCTTAGTTGTATAATCTCAAGGAAAACGAATGTTGAATGGAAAGTCAACCTTATAATTGATGACACAAGCAAGGACGTAAAACAAATAGACATCATCTTCATTTGAGACTTTGAAAAAGCGAGAAAATTTTTGCATGTACCAAGGTACAAGTGAACCAAGTATTTATTAGAAAATCTTAACCGTTGATATTTATACTTAACTTTTTATTTAAATATTAAATAATAGGATAAATGTAATCCAACGGTCTATTCATCTTGGTTTAAGTGCACCTTGGTGTTTTGAATCCTCTCTGTTGAAAAAGACATCTAATATAATGAGTTAAAAGCATAATGAAATTGGATTTTATCAAACTTCTTTTAGTTTCTCTGGAAAAAAATAAAAAATAAAAACTTCTTTTCGTTTTCTTTTCTTGAATTTGGAACATTATAAATCAAACGGACAACTGGAGTTTCTACTAGAGGGTAAACAAAAAAAAAGAATATTCCACAACCAGCTAGTGTCATGAGAAATTCAAACAAAGCCTTAACAACAATATCTTGAGTCATAATTTACCAAAATAAGGTAGGTAGGGAGGTAAGGCAAGACTTCACATTACCCTACTCCTTCTGGATTTAGGCCCATCAGTCTCTTCCTCAGTTGGCATTGCATACCGGCAAACTAGACATAAGTGCTGAGTCTTCAGCCACCGGACAATGACAATATCCATGAAAATGGTGCGAGCACGGTAAGCGAGTAATCAAAGGTTGATGATCAAGATCAAGATCAACTACCCTTTCTTCTTCTGCAACATTATTGTCAAAGTGATCGAGGTTTTCGTGACATATAACACACGACGACGTCTCTCTAATAACATCATCATCTCCTCTCACTTTCTCCAAACCCACAAGGCAAGATTGCATCGTAGGAGTCCAGTACATATGTGCAGTCCTAAATTCCACTCTAGATGTTTCACCAACATATCTGCGACCGTCTACTGTACGAAGAATGGTGGTGTCCCCTATCCCTACAAGAATAGCCATCTTGGGAACAGCATCTTCAGCCGCTTCAAATATACGTTGGATGATTTGCGGATGCTTATTTTCTCTCACACCCATCCGAAACATGTAATAAACCAAGGTTGATCTCAACGGAGGCCTTTCCAGTGAAAAAATAGACATTTCCTGACAGAACTTGAAATCAGAGACAGGGAGCATAATTTCATTTTCAGCAGGAAGTTGCTCTCTATACGTAGCAAGCATTGGATGCTTAGTATAGAGGCGGCGGCCGTTTTGCCTGATTACCCAAAACCTGATCGAGAGCATGTCCTCAGGGGTCGGGATTCCACATCAAACTTCTTGTCGGCATACACATTTAACGAAATAATTAAACAGCCGAGAATCCCGAGAACTGATTCCTTCCATCGGTTGTCTAGCAATGGACGTCGGGGTCAAGATGTTTCTGTATAAACAATCAACGGGGAGGACAGAAGCCTTCTCCTACAAGGATTTGTGAGTTAATTCCTACTCCAACTCGAAAAAGAACAAATCAGAACCATTCATGGCAGACAATCAGATTCAATTTTTTTTTTTCGAAAAGAGAGAAAGAGGGTTGGAGTTAGAGAAATTTTATTTACACATGGCTAAATACAAAATACACGTACATCACACTTAATACACCACCAAATAATTTTATAATATTAACATTTTACTAGATACACATCTTTAAACTTCCTATACTACCCTCATTCAAAATATACCAATACTATCATATATATTTTCTAAATACATATTTATTTCTTTTTTATATCATCTCGACTTAGAAAGAAAATAAAAGCTTTCTCTCTCATTGCTAAACAACAAGACTATTTGCTAAACAACAAGAAGACTAATTTTTTTTCTTTGCAAACTCAAGAGCATTCAAACTACTCCACCATGATTGATCAATATATGTAGAATCCTTTACATATTCATTGTTTTGGACGTTTTGCACCCAAACATGTTTTAGATCACTGCAAAACAGATGCCAAACTAGATCACTTGTCTCTTCTGCTTGAAAACCTCGAGCATGAATTCTCCACTTGTTTGCATGATAGACAATATCATTCTAAGTTTTTGCATGGTCAAAGCCAACCAAAAACCTTCATTTGCTTGCGGTAATCCATTATTATGAATCATTAAGCTCTTGCCCATGAGACCATGATTAATCCTCAATCAATTCGGTTAAAAATATGCCTATTGTCAAGTTTTAAGTTTGAAACTTCATTCATGTATATATAGAGAAGAAAACGTTAAAGTGAGATGTAGTGTATTTCAAGTTTTTAATAATATTATCTTATTAATATATATCTCTTTTGGTAATTTAATATACTTCAACTTTTTGACGTTAGATGTATTAAAAAAAGATATGTGTATTTAGTATTTAGGAGTGTGTGAATAAAATTTCTCTTAGAGTTATATACCTCTCGATTGAAGTGTTGAGGCGGTGATTGCGGTGAAGTTGATTTAACAAAAGAGAATGAAACAAAACGCTCGATCAACGGTGTTGCTTGATCAGGTCTTGCATCTTTGTGGTGGTTAGGGGTGGACTTTTAGACACCGAAAAAACCAAAAATGGTTAAAACCGCACCGAACCTACACTGAGTAACCGAAACCGAATGGAACCGAGGCAATCGGTTTCGGAAACCACACAAACCGAGTAGTGTGGTGTCGGTTTGCGGTTCCATGCATCCTAAAAACTGATTAAACCTAACCGAACAGACATATATTCATTCTACATATATTAATTATTAATACTTAATTCTACATTACGTGTCATGTTCTTATCGGTTATGAGTTACAAATAGTAGGCTTTCACACACATGATTATGTCTTTAAGTGTTTAAGTCTAACCGAAATCCTTCCCATGTAGTTTTATCTTTTGTTATATATGAATGTTAAAGACTTCAAATGAATTATGTATAAATTTTAGCTTCTCTTTTCATTTGGATTACTTATTTGAACCCATTAGATTAACTTATTTGAAGTGTTGATAGTTTACAATTTTGATATTTTTATTTTTTATGTTATTTGGTTAAGTGTAAGAAATATTACAGATAATAGGTTTTGTAACGGAACCGATATTAGATTAACCGACGAGTGCGGTCTTTTATATATTTTTATCGGTTTCGGTTCTAGAAAATATAAAACCAAAGCTTTGGTTTCGGTTAGTGCGTAAAAACCGAACCGTTGGGACCGAGTCCACCCTTAGCGGTGGTTACTTGGGTTTTAAAATCTGGGGCTGCGACTGTAAAACAAAAACAGAGATACAAGTCGAGAAGCAGGCGAGTAGATAATAATTGAGGATTTACCATATATATTTTGCAAATAGTGAATAAAAATTTATCTTAACCTTGGGCCTTCACGTTTCAAACGAACCTAAAACCCAAACCAAACCAAACCAAACCAAACCAAGAATGCGAACCCAATCCGTCTAAAATTACAGATGCTTACACGCGTCTCCCAAAAGCAAGACGATGAAATCTTCGTGTTTGTCCTAACAAATCCCCTCTGGTCTATAAATATCCTCACCTCCCCATTTCCTCAGCTTCTCCCTTTTTATCTTTATTCTCTTTCAGCTCCATCCCACCGTCTCCGAACTCCTCCGCCTTGAAATGTCCGATGCGTATTGCTCCGACTGCAAGCGCCAGACGGAGGTGGTGTTCGATCACTCCGCCGGCGACACCGTGTGCTCCGAGTGCGGCTTAGTCCTCGAGTCCCATTCCATCGACGAGACCTCGGAGTGGCGAACCTTCGCCAACGAATCCGGCGATAACGACCCCGTCCGTGTCGGTGGCCCCACCAACCCGCTCTTGGCCGACGGCGGCTTGTCCACCGTCATCGCCAAGCCCAATGGAGCTTCCGGCGAGTTTCTGTCTTCGTCTTTGGGTAGGTGGCAGAACCGCGGCTCCAATCCCGATCGGGGCTTAATACTCGCCTTCAAAACCATCGCCACCATGTCCGATAGGTAACCGTTATGGCCCGGGCTTTATATTTGGTGTCCATTTTTCATATTTGAATTGGAAATTTAGGGTTTGTTTGGGAGTTGGAGTTGGATCGGTTGGTTCCGTGTGGAGCTGATTGAGGATTGGAAATTGAATTTGAAGGAGGCGCTGGTTGAGGATTGAGAATTTAAAAATTCTAATTTAGGTTAGTCAGATGGAAATGAAGATATAATTTGGTGGAAATGAAGATATTATTATGCATCCTTAGGAGAATTGATTAGGTGTGGCAGTTCCTCAAACTTATCATCAATTGTGCCAATATCTGAAAATAGGCCTCTGATCGATCTACTTCCAATCAATTGGTGGTACGGTTGAGTTTTTAATCTATATGTCTAATCGTTGAAGTTTGGTTGCCAATGAAAATGACTTAAATAAACAATTTGTTGCCTATAATATGAATGTCTAATCAAATAAGGGCAGTAAGTTTTGTTGTTTCACTGAAACTACATGCAGTAGATAACTGGATACATGATTTGCTCCTCTCCACAACGTAAATATATATGAAGCTCTTAGTCAAAATAAATATTTTCTTCTGTTAAATCTTGTTATGGCAATTAATGGAGGATATTACTACGTGAAATTGTATTGTGATTTTTGGTTTTTGTGGGTTTCTTATACTCAATTTGTTTCTTTGATGGAGATAGTTGTTATATGTAAATCTCACTGACTAGAAACATACATCACATTTCATAAATTTTGAGTAAATGTAGCAGCTCCTAGGTTTTAGTGCACAATTCCTATCAAGCAATGCTATGTAGCTCAAGTTTGGCTACTGCACTCTGGTTATAGCCTACTAGCATTTACCAGATTGTAATAATCAAGTTTTTCATAATCCTGCAACTAAATGCCTACACCACTCTGCATTGGCTCTCCTTTCATTGCTATTGGGTTATTTGATTTACTTTAGTGGACACATTTACAACCTTGCAACTAAATTGTTAAGTATTCTGTTCCAGCTTGATTGATAATTTGAGACTGATTTAGAAGTATGATAGTAGGTTTATTCAGATATAACACTTCTGATATCAGTGACTATGATTTTTATTATTTTATGTGTGAAATTCTCATGTCTTCCCTTTCGTGGTGAGGTGATGTATGAAGAGTACTAAGCATTTGAATATTTTCCCTTTTATGCCACAATTCTCTAGAAATGAGACTGTAAGCTACTGCAAAGAAAAAATCTGATGTGAAAACATTGTGTTTCAGGTTGGGCCTTGTTGCAACCATCAAGGTATGCTATTTCCTCACTATTAGCTGCTTCTTTATGGGAACATCAATGTTTTTAGTACATCAATCTGCCTATACAGTTTTATAATAATTATCTATTCTGTGGAATATGACTTGGCATATCCTAATTAATTTGGATGAATGTATGGTATGAAATAAAAAGCTCTGGTGTTTCAGCCTGTATCGAGTGATTTAGTTTTGTTTTAAGGACTTCTTGTGATCTATTGTAATGTGATCCGTTCTTCTTGTAAATTTACTTGTTCTTTTAGAAAAGAAGAAAAATTATATATGAAAGGACTTTCATATATAAATTTCTTAATTGTTGTTTGTGATTGCGAGTGATAGGACTTTCATATTATAAAACAATATACGAAAGTCATTTGAGTTAAGGAAAGTTGTTGTCTATTAATCTGTATGCATATTGACCTTTAAAGAATTTAATTTCTTTTTCCAATATTCAGGTATCCATGATAAATAATAGAACTGTAGAAACTACAAGACCACAAATGAAATAGATTTAGATGTGCCTAGATGTTCAAATAGTTGTTTCCTTGGGAAGAATTTTGTTTCACTGCCCATTACAGTTTTGGGCCTCCATTTTGAAGCAAATGGTATTGAATGGGGAATTGGTTGGATAATAATATATGGACAATCAATGGATCATATATCTTTTCACTGTTGCTTCCTGTGGCATATTTAGTTTGAGAAGAATATTTAGCTTTTGAAGGAAATAAAAGAGTCGAGTAAAATGGGTTTCCTTAGATTTTTAGATTTTTAAGGTTGGCAGAGGGTAGAACTTCTATAGACACATAAGGAGTTTGAGAACAAGTTGAGTTCATATTGATTATTGCTTTTACCATTTTACATCATCTGTTCCTTGTTGATAGTACATCATCTGTTCCTTGTTGATAGCTGTAAAAACAAAATAGTTTCAACAAGAACCTATAATCACAAGTTCAGTTCTCAGTACATGAATGTTGAAGTTAAATAGTTTCACTAATCTTGCTTATTAGTTTCTTTAATGATTTGAGTGTTAATCATACCTAATTGTGCTTTTATGATTGATATGAAGGATCGAGCTAATGAGATATATAAGAGGGTGGAAGATCAGAAGTCTAGTAGAGGAAGAAATCAGGATGCGTTATTGGCTGCTTGCCTATACATTGCTTGTCGACAAGAAGACAAACCCCGCACTGTAAAGGGTACAGCTTATGATCTTTTCTAACATCTGGATGCTTCCTGAATTATCTTTCCCTTTGTGTATGAGCTTCCCTGAACCTGTGGATTTCAAATAGAAATTTGCTCCGTTGCCAATGGAGCCACAAAGAAAGAAATTGGGCGAGCAAAAGAATACATAGTGAAACAGCTGGGATTGGAGAAGGGTCAGTCAGTGGAGATGGGAACAATACATGCTGGGGACTTTATGGTGAGAATTGTTTGCCCTCTCCCTTGGGTCTTTTTGATTTCAAGTAGCAAATAACCCTTGAATCTGACTCACCTACATAAGGAACTAGAATTCATAGTTTTTCTCATTGTTGTATATTGCCACTGACATAATATTAACTTGCAGAGGCGTTTCTGTTCCAACCTTGGTATGAATAATCAAGCGGTCAAAGCTGCTCAAGAAGCTGTTCAGAAGTCTGAAGAATTCGATATAAGGTAGTTCTTTTTATGTATGCATGATGATGAAAATAGTCTATTATTTCACTGCTTTAACTCGTTTCTACATAAGAAACCGAAAAAGGCATTAAAGGTTGTTCTTTTCTTATTGTGAATAGCGGTAGCATAGTCACATAAGTTCATTATACCAAATGTCTTGTTCTACGACTAATATATTAACTTCTTTTCAATATAATAAAGACCATGTTGCTCTCAAAAAATAAAATAAGAACATGTTATGTACGTATCACATATGATTTTTTGTATCACATATGAATTTTTTTTTTGTAGAGCAACATGGTCTTTATTATATTGAAAAAAAATAAGAATAGCCTGGACAGTATGGTAGTTGAGGGAGAACCGAGAATACCAAAGTAGAGATTAAAATCTGCTTGTAATTTTTCAGTAAAAAGGGAATGATGACGCATCCTAATGATTGGTTGGAACAAGTACCCAATGAATTGTGTTCTGTATTTCTGTTTCAGCTATAAAAACTTCCCTTATATGACTTATGAATGCTGAATCATGGGTTTTCTTATACATTTTCCATCTGACCCTATCAATTTTGACCGGTGCCCTGAGATTTGATGAGAATTATGGTTTACCTTAATGTTTTCCTGCACTTTATTTGCTTTTTTGTTGGACAATTTGGAGCCAAGGATTGACTGTAAAGTCTTTCAGATTGGGTGTAATGACTTGTGCTTTTTAGTACTGGCTACTAACTATAGCATCATGTTTCATCTTCGAATTTCAGGAGGAGCCCTATATCAATAGCAGCAGCAGTTATATATATTATAACTCAACTTTCAGATGATAAGAAGCCTCTGAAAGGTTCAATATTTTGTCCCTCTTTTGGTCTATTATCTATACGTCTTCATTATTTATATTGTACAGGTCATGTTCATGTAGTCTAAATATGCACCAACATATCTTCATAACATGTGCTGAAGTTGAGCAATGGCCATTTTGTGCAGATATCTCACTTGCTACTGGAGTAGCAGAAGGAACTATCAGAAACTCATACAAGGACCTTTATCCTCATGTATCTAAGATAATACCCAACTGGTATGCCAAGGAGGAGGATCTGAAAAACCTTTGCAGCCCTTGAAATGTTGGCAAGCCGATAACTCGAGAATTGAATTGCATAGGAGGGTTTTTCTTGGTTGTACTAAACTCGGATGTATGAGCAACGTGCAAGGCTTACGTTATATTGAGGTTTTTTTTTTTTTCGTTTGCAGTAAATTAATGTTAAACGAAATACTGAACTGAATTGAATGCTCGAACTAGGATAAAAGTTTTCAAGGTTTTATTAATTATTTTATAGTTCAAGCTGCTGATATACTTCAGTACATTTTTACCAATAATATGACAGGCAATCTTTGTCTTCTCCTACCCGATAATCTACATGCCCTCACTATAATAACAGTGCAACACACGAACTCTACTGAAGATCGTAAAATGGGACCTCAATAATTTACTAAGCCTTGCGAGTTGCAAGTTGCAGTAGGAGATATAAGGTTATTGTCTTATTGACCCTAGTTAACCATATTAGTTTTAGGTCCCGTTTGGTATAAACTTCTATTTTAGAAAAAATCAACTTTTATCTGAATTTTTAGAAAATCAAAGAAAGGTAATTTAAAAAAAAAAAAAAATTAACATGTTACTAGCAGTAGCTTTTCTTTCATGTCAGACTGTCACCAGTCACGAAGACAATTTGTCTCACTCCACCTTTATAAATAGGCACTTAGCTTCACTAATCATGGTAACATAACTCATTCCCCTTTATTCATCTTTAAATTATCCGCAGATGTCTAACTTGAGCATCGGAGGGCGATTGTCTGAATCTGTCCGGACATTCCCCTAACCGCTTGTGCATTTAGCAGGATCTATCCGGTTAATCTCTTTTGCGGACAATTCCGATCCGCACGGACCTCTCTATGTAAATTCCTCTTTTCCCTAATCTCAATCCTTAAACCTAATTTCAGTCCTTAAACCTAATTTCCATCCTTAACAGTTGGCGCCCGTCTACGAGTCTCGAACGCCAAGCCATGTTCGATCACATCAATCCTACACTAAAAGCCAAGCCTACCCAAACTTTTCCTTCAACTCTTACAATTACACAATGCCAAACATAACCTCTCAATGGCAACTACTATTGCTTCTGAAGTTCTCAATACTTCCCCACACGCCTCAGCCCAAGCAAACGCTCCACCCGTGTGAATGATAATTAAGAGCAATGTTGCACGAATGATTGTAGTTGTCACCGGACAACCATCTTCATAGCGAACCCACTCTGGTCCGGAACAAAGCGAAGGATCGGTGCATACAGACAATGACTCTCCGACCGTGAATCCGATCAACAAAGGACAATTCGCTCATGCATCCTAACTAAACCAGGCATTGTTGGCCAAAGAACGCACAGAAGAGCGTTACAATAATTTGAAGCTCAAGTACGAAAAGGCACTTGCCATGATACAACGCAAATAAAACCACAAAACATTTCACCGCGCCTGCCAATAGCGCCTAGTCACATACACCTTCTCCATCGCCCGGTAACCTAACTCCAAAAGGTCATCAAGACAAATAGCAAAACCAAGTTTCCTTCCTTGAAGGAACAACGGAAACAGCAAACAACGACTCTCCTAAAATCCCAAAGATTCGCACGAAGGTCAATGATCCAATTGCTATACTTTTGCACAAATTCGAGGAACTTAACCGCCGGGTAAGTAAGCAAGAGGCATCACCAAGAGAACCGCATGCTCCCGTGCATTTTGTAACCCGCCCAGGACCATTCACTGCACGCATCCAGCGCTCGATAGGAAACCCTCCCCCAAAACCTTTGAAGATTCATTGATATGGCGAACATTCAGACCCTTACACACATTTGGAATACTTTGAGTCAGTCGTGCGCGGAAAGTATCATGATGATGCAATCTTGTGTCATCAGGCGATGTCATGGCTTGGTTCTATGAATCGCCGCCTAACTCCATCAACTCCTTCTAGGAATTGCAGGACGCTTTCCTCAAGCGTCTTAAGCTGGTGGTAGATTTATTCAAAGGATCCAGTGATCTCTTTAGCATAACCCAACGACCAAATGAGAGTTTGCATAAATTCATTAATCGCTGGTGATTGACAACCTCTAACCGTCGGGTACTTGAGGAAGGCATGGTCAATCATGTTTTTCAGTTAGCATTGCGACCTGGTGACTTCAAATATTACCTCAATACACTCGTTCCCCCGCCTACCTATGATGAGGTGATGGATCTGGCCATAATCCATGCGAAGGCTTAATTTAAGACATTTGGGGACACTCCTCCACCACATGTGGGAACTCCTGCCATCACCCCTAAAGATAACCATGAATCTAGGAAAAGCGATCGCTCTAGATCCTGTTCTCGATCCTCGAACCATCCCTCAAGCTATCAGAACAATAAGCGCCCTAAGGGTTACGATAGGCACCAGCAATATCGCTCGGAACATGAGGACAGATCTTATCGCACGGATTCCAAGAATTCAACTCGACTTATGCAGAAAGCCTAGAGAAGCACAAAGATATCCTTCCGCTTGCCCCACCGCTGCAATTCCCCAAACCTCGAAATACGAAGAAAACAGGGAAATTATGCAAATACCATAAAGACATTCTCTCCGCTACTGTCATTCTCTCCGCAATGCATGCGAACAACTTATCCGAGAAGGCAAATTACAGGATTGTATTCCGACTGCCCCTAAAGACAAAACGCATGTGCGCGGACACATGAATCGAACGTTGCGATACTATCGTTGCACCTACGTATGTGCGAAACTACGAACTATCTATCTTAATTTAATTCAACATTTTCCACAAATAAAAGATAATTTGTCCACAAATGTCCTATCGAACATAGGCAAATTGCAAAATGAATATTTTCTCTTTCGTTATATTATGCACAGGATGATTAATGTAATGAAAAGAGAATTATTCAACTATTGTCTACTTTCCCTTCGAAAAAGCAAACGACAATTTAATTCTTTTACTATTTCATTCATTAATCAAAGATCAATAAAACAACACATTCCAAAATATGCCCAATACAAATTCATTGGCAAAGAAAGGTTCGCATGCCTAAATAATTGCACGCTACAAATTTTTCTCCTACTTTGATATGTCCATGCGGCATCAAAATTCCTTCGTTCCGAGCTTTCCTCCTCACAATCCTCATCACTTGACTTCGAAACGACATCAGATTCTTCCGTGCTCGAAACTTCATACCAAGAGTTTGAAGTCCTTTTCATCTCCAGATGTGAACTTTCAATAAACCATGCTGCAGGAAAAGACGATATTGAATCTATTGGGTTTCTCGTTCATATTTTTGAAGCACGTTCATTACTGGGCCTTTTTGATCACGACGTTGCTTTGAATTCTCATAATACAAATCAATCGCAGCTTGGATCATGGCGTCCATATTTTCTCCTCGCTTCAGAGCAAGTACATAGTTAGTCAAAGCAATCACCCTATTTTGCACAATAGACGGTTCGAATTTGGCTTTTTGCAAGGATCGGGCCAAACCTATATTTACAGCACAAAGATTTGCTACTTTCTTTTCTAATTCCTCCAAATCCGCATAGGCAACTCGGATAAGACCCTGTTAATTATCACATTTCTTCTCCAACATAGCCTCCCGGCGGGCAGCAGACCTAATAAAAGTCTCCATTTTATCTTTCTCACCCTCCACCGTATTTCACAATTTTCTTCACACGAGCTACTTCACGCTCAGTTTCACGAAGTTGAGCAAGGATTGCAGGATCATGGAAAGCTTCACAATTATACAAGCTCTTGACAACTGCACAACTTCTGAAATCACAATATTGCATTTCCTTTGAAGATCAGTGTCAGCATCAGATATCCCATTTTTCACTAGAAGTGGGTGTTCGCTCAGAACAGCCGCCAGTTTCCGCACATGTAAATCATCATTCTTTGATAACTCTAGAGGAGGATATAGGGAATTTGCTTGAGAAACAGGCGGAATAGGGACTTCAGAGGGTGCTAGAAGCTTAAAAGGAGCCTGATGAGAATCCTTTTGCTTCAAATCTTGGTGCCCGTCCCCTTGGCTAGAATTTGAACAGTCACCTATTGGATTGGAAATCCTTTGCTCTTCCACTGGGACAAGAAATTTCAATGCTTTTAGTAAATCAACCAACAACGTGTCGTCATCACCGCGTTTTCGCTTCTTCGATTTGCAGGGACACAACGACAGGATCCGTGCGACCTTCCCCCCGCAACGACACAGCAACAGGAATTTGACCTTCTTCCAAAAGACTTAGAACTCCCTCCAGCATAGGAAAGGCAAGTGGAAGACTCCCAAACGGGGTAACAACCAATGGGGAGATCGCATCCTTCGTCACCTGACCTTCATTGGTCCTATATTCATCACCCACAATGGGATATTCTTTCGTACCCAGATTCCTCAAAAATTAGGTACTGGCCACAAGAAGAGACCTCAACTGGGGGAGTTCATGAATGGCTTGTCGAGCGCAATGACCACTAGAAGAAGCCCCACATGCTCCATGCGCAGCAATCTTCTTTATGACTGTGTCCTGCCTCTCTAGATGAACAATTTTAATTTTCTTCACCTTTTCTTTATTCTTGACAAACTTAGCAACTTCAGGAAGCATATCGTGTGCAATCCAACCAGGGAACTGGGTCTGTATTAAATGCGTCTATCCGCACGAACAAAGCAAAATCACCTCTTCTCCGCAATTCACTAATCAAAACTTCTGGTGCATCGACACAGGTCATAAAGTCATCATATTCTGCTAAATCAAAAATAAAATAAAGGAGTTGTCCAAAAAATCCAAAAAAGAAAAGAGTTCTCAAAGCGAAATCAAGGGTAGCAGAATGCACAATTACCACTTACTGGGTTTACGAGCTAGTCCAAATTCCGCTAAGACTGTAATCGATGTCTTAAATTGTAGGTTAAATTCAACAACGCAAAGATACTCTTACAACGGCAAGCCTCCCAGTCGGTTTCAATAGGGACGTCACAATCTACAAAGCATTAAACAATTACTGGTTAAAACATGGAAACCATGCAAATCTACCAGTACGCAAGTATCAGAAAATACTTACTCACAACACGAAATGTACAAGACACCTCCAAACCCGAGCGATACAATGAGGCCTTGCTTTCATCTTTCTCCCAACCGAAAATTGCGACAAAGGTTGCCGAGCACCATGTTAAACCAAAATCAGGAGAATCAAGTAGCTTGTTCTGACCTGCGAAGCGAGGAACAAGATATATAGACCCACGACAATGTTCTCTCTACGAATACTTGAGAGCAGATAAATACAAAATTTCTGCTCACGATGGGACACCTAGACCGTTCTATATCAAACAGATTAAATGCATTTCAACGTAATGGAAAGGACTTGCCCTATCGCTATGTCTAATTTCACTAAGGCACAATGAACTTCTGGGGCAAGTGGAAGCATCAATCGCGCTCGAATCTGGGAGAAAAAAATCACAATCCCATTACTTGGACTCACAATTGACTCTCTTTCTTTTAAGGGAAGAAATGACAAAGTCTCGAGCATGCGAAATTGTCGCGCCAATTTTCGAATGGACTCATTAGACATTTTTCCTCGAATTGGATCAACAATCTTATGATCTGGAAACCGTTCAAACGCACTACTCAATCCGATCGAGAAATCTCGTTGTTTTTCTCGAACAACATCTTGTTCTGACACCCTTGACATATAACCTTCAAGATTGGGCGAATCAGACACCATATCTATTCAAGTGGATAACATACAAAAGTCATTACAATAGTTCAAAACATCTTAATCAAAAAATCGCACAGCAAACCATGCAAAATGATAACAAGATCATGCTATTCAAACAAGAAGCAGACATCAAATCCTTGCCCCAAGATTTCATTCATAAATTTCAACATTACATTTCTCAAAACAAAAACAAAAAAACAAAAAAACAAAACATTTCTAATCAAGTTATTCTACATTGGGAGGATTAAAATTCAATCCATTAGCTTTTACAAACCTAGCTTTGACACGAATAAAGCCTACTCTCGAGGGGACATTGGGGCCTCTGCACCGGCACATATCAACTTCTTTATGTCCCCCTAGTATCAACTTCCAAGATTCCCCACCGTGAACTTGATATTGCATAGACAAAAATTCCCACATAATTAGGCCTCCCACAAATCCGACAAGAGGTGCAATCACATAGTATGGAGCTGACATTGGAGCCATGTAACGGGCTAGCTTCAAGCTTAGGTCTAAATTAAATCCTGGTGGTGGGCGGACATCTACAACAGGAACGCTAGGGGTGTAACACCCCAGGACCCATTCCGCTGTAACACGATATTGTCCGCTTTAGGCCCACCGGCCCTCACGGTTTTGTTTCCGGCAGCTCAGGAGCAGCTTCCCAGGAGGTCACCCATTCTGGGATTGCTCTAGCATCAATATGCTTAACCTCGGAGTACCCATCCCCTCCGAAGCCGTTGAGCCACCAAAAGGCCTTGTGTTAGATTGGAGGTGGGCATGTACATATACAGCACATAACCGCTCTCCGTTTGGCCGATATGGGATATTACAATCCACCCCCCTCGGGAGTCCGACGCCCTCGTCGGCACACTCGCACCACACGGCAGAGTGGCTCTGATACCATTTGTAACACCCCAGGACCCATTCCGCCGTAACACGATATTGTCCGCTTTGGGCCCACCGGCCCTCACGGTTTTGTTTCCGGCAGCTCAAGAGCAGCTTCCCAGGAGGTCACCCATCCTGGGATTGCTCTAGCATCAACATGCTTAACCTCGGAGTACCCATCCCCTCCGAAGCCGTTGAGCCACCAAAAGGCCTCGTGTTAGATTGGAGGTGGGCATGTACATATACAGCACATAACCCCTCTCCGTTTGGCCGATGTGGGATATTACAAGGGGACTCCCTATCCATCTTACTTAAGAGATCTAGGGTTATTCTCTTAGATCTGGTCGCATATGTGCAAGACAAACCCAATAATGACAACATAGACAAAAAGCGACAAGTCATCCCAGTAAAAGAAACGACACAAACATGAAAACAAAGGGAAAAAGGGGATAAACATATCAAAACCCTATTTTTATTACTTTCAAGTTCCCGCCATAAGAACACAATAAACACGGATGAAAATTACTAAATTTTTCTGATTCCGATCTCCAGATAAGCTATGAAGAAGCAAAATCGGAGCAAACTGGGCATGGATCTATTCGATCTCACTATGGATTGCGGCCTAATAATGCGATTCACATCATTTTTAAAACATAATCACAACAGCTTCGAATGCACAAAACAATCTTACACAGTACAACTACTACCGCTCATGATCAGATGAAATATCAAAGCGCAACAAAGATCAAAACTTACCTGATCAGTTGGAGATTTGAAGAAAACAAAGAATTCTTCCCACCAGATTTCGATCACTCTTTAATAACTTTTTATGGAATTAGAATACAGTGAGATGGCAGAATGACGAAGCAAGCCATCAAATAATCCTTTATATATTGATCGCCGGATCCTCCTCGATCGTCCGATCTTCCATCAAAATGACACGTGGGCAGTAGACGGTTCCACTCTCATCAAAAACCAAAATGCCCAAACGACATCGTAAGTACAACACACTATGACTTTATGGCGTGCGACCACAATAATGACAGATAAAAAAAAAAACTTAAATCCATTATTAATTCGTGCACGTATTCCAATAAAGTCGCAGGCCCAACAACAACGCTTGCGATACCTATGGAATAATTGATTCAACGCATGAGTGTTATGCAAACATCTAAGGCTACAAAACAGCTAAACATGCACACATGATATGAGATCGGCTTATGTATAGCCAAGACTACAAACAGCCTAGCGACATAACGCCATGGGATAAAACTGACACCTGCAGGTCAAAAGATCATTCCCTAGCTTGTCCGCTCACAATTACGTTTTTTTTTATCCTAAAAGACTTAAATTATAAGCAGAAGCCTCTAGAGCAACCAGCTCCAAAGAAGTTGAAATTTAAAGCAGTAGCAACTGGTTGAGGAAAATTTAAATCCCAAGACTAAGGATGGTCAGAAACATAACCCTGGTTGGCGACAGCATCAGCAATGAAGTTTGCTTCCCGAAACGTATGAGAAAAAGAGATATGCTCAAATCCCGTGGCAATATGTATGATGTCCTTCACGATCGAGCTTTGCTTCCAAGAAATACTGTAGTGCCTTTAATGCAGTTGATGACAAGTTGTGAGTCTACTTCAACAATTACTCTCGAGATGTTGCAATTTCGAGCAGAGAGAAGACCATCTCTAAGAGTAACAACCTCAGCTATAGGGACATTAGCTTTCCATATCCTTCTGGTAGAGGCAATGAGAGGACAGCTAGGATGATCTCGTAAAACAAAGCCTGAAGCAACATTGGAGTTGTGTTGAAGGACAGACCCATCGATGTTTAATTTGACATAGCCGGATGGAGGACGAGGCCACTTGTCAGGACCCACCCCAAATTTCACCCTGAAACCCGAGGTAAATCCTGCGGGGTCCACCTTCAAGGAAAATTAACCGAAAATTCGGCATAACCATCCTTGAAAATGGACAACCCTTACCTGAAAAATCCAACTTAACACTTCTATAAATAAACATCCATCCTTAACACCTGGAGCGTTCCTGCTCCCCAAGTTCATCACATCTCCCAATATAACAATTACTCAACTAAACTAATCCCACAACCAACAATAACGAAAAACAATGACTAAAGAATAAGCGGAAACAGCCTCTGACTATGCCTCGACTCCATGTACGCTCGACCTCAAATAACTTAGCCTGCAAACTGGGCATTTAAAACCAAAGGGCCTAGGGGAAAGTAATTTAAAACGTTAAAGTGAGTAGACAAAAAAAATAATTTAAATAATTTAACAATACGCAATTTAAATACTTTCTCACATTTCAACTTTAAAAGCTTTTAGCTGCACACAATTTTGATAAATCAAATAGCTTAAATCTAGAAACCCATATGAATGGACAAACCAGTCCCGCTGGTTAATCAAATAAATAAATCTTGTAAGAAGAGATAAACCAGCCCCGCTGGTTAATCAAATATATTACTGAGAAGAATAAAATAAGGGGAAGAGTTATCACCATGAAAAACCGGGTCGGTGCCTCCCAGGCTATAATAGCGTCCCACGCTAAATGCTCTACTCACGTATAATGATGACCGCTAATAATGGCTAGCTAACTAATAAATATTAATACTGATCAGTTGCCTCCCAGGCTATAATAGCGTCCCACGCTACGCGCTCTACTCACATATAAAGAGGACCGTAAGGCTATAATAGCGACTCACATATGATGAGGACCGTTAAAAAGGTTAGCTAGCAATAATCAATATAAAAGCGACCCTATATTATGGTGACTAAAATCGTACAAAAATCCTTTAAATCCATGAAACTTCCCCAAGATTATACGAATGGTACGGTTCCCAACCGTACTTGAAAATCATCATAAGAAATTATAATAAACTCATATTATTATAAGTGAGACACATCAAAATATTCTCAAAACCATATTATAAGCGAGATTTAATTAACAAGTAAAAATCATAATCCAAAATACTGGCTAAAACATTCTCAAGATCAAGATTGATATTCCACCAATAATTTCCAAAATTATAAATAGCAAACTACCGAAAATCCCATTTTCGGAAATCTTTTATAAATCTCAAAGTCCACCAATAAAACCATTTTAATGAAATCCGGAATTTATAGAAATATCCAAACTCAAATAATTTCCAAGATCATCTCATAAACTGAAATCATAATATAAGCTCGGAAACTAAAATAATAAATTATAAAATCTTGCATGCATAATTATTTAAAACTAAAAAGTCCACTCACAAATTTAGGGATAAGCCCGACGATAACCGCATCGCCGCTCAAGCGAGGTTCCTTTCGTATCCTGGCACAATAAATATGCTTAGAACCACTTTTCGATTTAGGAAATTAAATGTTTTAACTTAATCATCGAAATCCTCCCAAATAACCCACTAATAATCTAATTAGCTTTTTACCAAACTTCATCTACAACTTCACTTCATCGATTCTAGCACTTTAGGACCATAACCAAGAAAATCCAATGGTCGGATTTTTTATTTGAACAACCGCCAAAATTCTCAACCTTTGAAAATCCCAAACCTAACCAAAACTTCTCCAAAAATTCCAAACTTCACATCATTAAACTCCCCTTAATATAACACATTTAAAACCCTGAAAAGCCCTCTTACAACGGTGGCCGGCGGTCGACTCCGGCGACTCTCAATGGCTACCAAATTTTAACAGCATATTCCTCTCAACATCCCAAACCACTTTCTTAACTATCACTAAGTCCAATTTCAAGCCTAAATAGGATAATCGAAGTCAAACATATCAAGAAAACCCTAGAAAATTCAAACACCCGATTCTCCTTACCTAGCTCGAGTTAGGATATATCCTTTTAGTAGTTTGTTGCTGGAAGGGAGAGCTTCAAGACGAGACCGGCAACTTTGATTTTGATGGCCGGACAAAGGAGTTCCGGCGAGAACACCTCCGCGGCACAGCCGCACCTTCCCGGCAATCGTACTCCCTCACGACGGCGCAACACCGGCTGCCACATACCTAGACTTGTAGAGGATGCTCCAAGCTTCAAATCGATACCAAGCACGCCTCCTATCTCAGCCGGACGACGGCCGGAAAGTTTCCGGGTCGAGAGAGCTGCGGGGAGAGGAGAGAGAGAGAGCTTGTAACTTTCTAATTTCAACCTTACCTCAATGGTAAGTTTCCATTTTTTTACCCCCAACCAAAATAGTAACTTACGTTTTTAGACCATAACTTCTTCATGCAAACTCTGATTTAAGCGTGTCACGTGCCCACGAACTCCGTTTAACATCCTCTACATTTTCCCAAATTTTAGACGAAAGAAAAAGTCACTCTTGGAGCCTTAAATAGTAAACGGTTACTTAAAACGGTAAAATATCAAAGTAACCAAAAGTTAATAACCGTAAATTAACTTAAGAATTGGGATGTGACACCACTTGATGTTGTTTGAGTGAGCTGCCACACAAGAGGAAGTGTTGGTTTGAGAGTTCAATCTTCTTGTGAAAACGGCTGCACCTGCTACCACTGCATGGGCAGAGAAAATTTCATTCCTGAAAATGATATTCTTTCTTTTTTACCAAATCTGCCAACACAGAAGAATAATTTTTGAGAGCTTATTAGCATCATAGGGTCTGTTAATGAAAATATCATATAAGGTTTCGACCATATCATTGGCATTTGAAAGATCATTACAATGGAAGGGCAACTGCAGAATAAATGGTCTATGGTCTCTTCCTCAACATTGCAAAGAGGGCAAATATTATGGTTTAGAAACTCAAACCTGTGAAGTCCATCTCTAGTCTTTAGCCTTCCATGTAACAGGAGCCAACCAAAGATTTTAACTTTGGGTGGCACATTAAGCTTCCACAGCTTTTTGATAGAGGAGATTGTTCATGAGGTTGAGCCTTTGCATTTTGCATCCAAGTAGCAGACTTAATTGTAAAACTTCCATTTGGAGAAAGACCCCAAACAAAAGAATCATTCTGAGGAGTATCCGGAATGGGAATTCCACAAATTTGATCCACAATATCTGCATCAAACAAGATTTGAAGCTTCTGCTTGTTATTATTTCCAATAATGTAATCTCCAACAATGTCATTCAAGTTAATGGTATCATGCTGAGAGACATCAATTAAATTACAAAGGGGAAAAGGAAAAGCCCAATTAAAAAGCCAAACAAGATGGAGTTGCCATCACCAACAATCCATCTCATTCCTTCATGAATGAGATTCCTAGAGTCAAGAATGTCTTTCCATGCTAAGGAGGAAGAGGCCTTCTTTCTAGCTTGGAAAAAAGAGGAATTCCTAAGGTACTTTCTCGAGACAATCAAAACCCACCAATTGTCATTATGAGGAAGAATTTTCCATCCAAGTTTTGCTATCGCAACATTATTAAAATGACCCGAAGATCTTAACCCAAGGCTGCCCTTGTTCTTGGGTGTATAAGCTAGATCCCAAGCCACAGCATAAGCTTTGCTTTGAGAGCCCCAAAAGAAATTTCTGAATTTTTTGTCAATAGCCTTTGTAATTTTTGCAGGACATTTAAAACACGACATGACATGATTTGACATACCTGAAACATTAGCCTTGATCAAAGTGAGTCTTCCTGCTTTAGAAATGGATCCTTTTTTCCAACCTGCCAACTTGTAATTCCTGATAATAAACATTAGTTGGGTCTTTTCAAAAAATGATATTATGAATACCTAAATTGTCACATCCCGGTTCTTAAATTTTTACCTTATTTACTAGCTTGATTATAATAAGAATTTTACCGTATCCGTCAATGAAGTTGTAGTTTAATTGGTCCCTCGAGGGGTTTTGGGGGACGATTATTTCGGAGAGTTATTCGTAGGAGAAAATTATGACGACGGTAAAAATGGTAAAATTTTAGCTAGTAAAAGGTAATTTTTTATTCGGGTATTATTTTTCGGGGTGTTTTATTTTTGGAGTTGGGTTTGTTTTTAAGTGGGTATTAAGTTGGACCGGTTTGGGGGGGAGGAGGCCCAAAGCCATTTTCTCCCTTCTCTTCTTTTTTTCCTTCCCGGTTTTCACTCTCCCTTCGCCGGAAATCCTCCGCACGCCGCCGTCCTCCGGTCGAACCAGGCTGCCGCACCGGTCCCGTCTGGACCGGCGTCTCCTCCTCTCTCATCCTTGGCCGGTGAGCGCTGCCACTTCACGGCCGAACAGGAGGAAACCGGTCCCGAAGGGGTGACTGTGGTGTCGCCGGAACTCCCTCCTCCGGCCACCAATCTGGGCAAGTTTGGTACGGTTTTGTAGGTCTCCAACCCAGCTACCTTTTCCTAAAAGGACTCACTCCGGTTCGCTTCAGGTAAGGATAAATTTGAGGTGGAAGCTCTAGGGCTTTTTGTGTTGTTTTGCTCGATTGACCTAGTTAGGCTTGGAATTGGTGTTTGTGCTAGTTAGGAATGTTGTAGAGGGAGTTGAGAGGAAGATGCTGTTAAAATTTGGTGGGCATTGGAGGTCGCCGGAATTGGCCTCCGGCCGCCGCTGCCGGCGGGGCTGGCGCCGGCGCCGCCGCCGGTTGGGAGATTTTAATGTTTTTAAATGTGGAATATTAAGAGGAGTGTATTGATGTAAATTATGGAATTTTCGGATGAGTTTTGGTTAGGTTTGTGAATTTCTGAAATTTGGTATTTTTGACGGTTAATTAAGGTAGAATTCGGCCATTGGATTAAAGTCGTATAATCTGTGAAGATTGTGTTAAGGCTGCCATTATTTTTCGGTGAATTTTGAGCATTTTGAATTAGGAATATTGAAGTTAGGCAATGATAAGCGTGGATATGGCTCACGTTTAATTTTTGTCTATGTTGTATAAATATTTGGATTTTTAGTTGGGAAATTAATTTTATGTTTGGATCAGGACGTGAGGAGGCTCGAATTGGAGAGACTTCGGATTGACGTCAGGCTTAAGCCTAAAGTTGTGAGTGGACGTTCGTTTTAAATTATAAGCATGTGGTGATTTCATATTAAATGATTGATGTTATTGAATATCAATTTGTGGAATTGTTTATTTTCACGAAGTCATCTTCCGAAGTAAATGTTCTTATTTTTAATACCTATCATGTTATTTGGAAAGTTACCGAAAATGAGATTTTCGGTGGAGTCGTGTGCATATTGTTTTTATGATAATTGACAATTTTTATTATTTTGGAGAGTTACCGAAAATGAAATTTTCGGTGAATAAGTATATGGATATTTATGAGGAGAGTATGTATATAAATGCTAGCTAGCCATATGTGTCTGTCCACTTTACTGGCGTAACATATAGCCGCATTATGGTGTGACGTGAGCGTTGGACGCGAGCGTAGTAGCCCTATATGAGTATCTAATTCATATAGGGGGTATGGGCATATATTTATACTGACACGACCCACCCCAAATTTCACCCTGAAACCCAGAGTAAGTCGTGCGGGGACCACCTCGAAGAAAAATTTACCGAAAAATCGGCATAACCTCCCTTGAAAATGGACAACCCTTCCTAATAATACCTGCAAACACTTCTGAAAATTTAAATCCAACCTTAAACTCCTGGAGGCTCCGTGCTCCCCAAATCACAACACCACCCAAATTATTTACTAATCTAAACAAATCTCATATCCAACCATTTATAGGTTCAGAGCAACTCTAACAGGAAGAAAGGAAACATAATAAATTAACAAGCGGCGGATTCTACATTAATTAACCACAAAAAAATACCACACTTCGGAAATTCATAAACCTATCCAAAACTCATCCAAAAATTCCATAACTCACTTCAACAAACTCCCCTTAATATTCTAAATTTAAAACCCTAAAAATCTTCCAAACAGTGGCGGCGCTGGCGGCGGCTCCGCCGGCAGCGGCGGCCGGAGGCCAATTCCGGCGACCTCCGATTCCTATGAAATTTTGATAGAATAATCCTCTCATCATGCTCTACAACTTTTCTAACTAGCACACACACCAATTCCAAGCCTAACTAGGGTAATCGACTAAAAACATTCAAAACTCCCTAGAACTTCAATTAAACATATCTCCTTATCAAGACCGAATTACATCGATTCCTTTCGAGGAATCACTAACCTTCATGAGAGCTACAAAATGAGCTAAGAATCACGAGCTATGGTGGCTGGAAATCGGAGCTCCGGCAGAAGGGCAGCCGGACTTCTAATGGAGATTACCTCCTCACGGCGGCGATGGCAGCTCGATGACCTGCCCAGAAATGAAGAGGAGAAGGTGGTGGTTCGATGGGGACCGGTGTGGCGGACGAAGTCGGTCAGACGACGGCGGCCGGAGCTGAAGAAGAACCAGAAACGGGAGGTGAAGAGAGGGTCGGGAGGAGGAGAAGAAGAAGAGAGAAGAGAAAAGAGAAAAAAGGAAAAATGGTTTGGGCCTCCCCAAAACCGGTCCAACCCACAATTATACCCAATTTCAAAAATAAAACACCCCGAAAAATAATACCCGAAAAAAATTACCTTTTACTAGCTAAAATTTACCATTTTTACCGTCCTCATATTTTTCTCCTACGAATAATCCTCCGAGCATAACCGTCCCCGAAACCCCTCTAGGGACCAATTAAACTATAACTTCAATGACGGAGACGGTAAAATTCTTATTATAACCAAGCTAGTAAATAAGGTAAAAATTTAAGGGTCGGGATGTGACAATTCTCCTCTCCTTATAAAAATTTCGTCTTCGAAATTTACATACCTGACAAATCAAAGAGATAGGGATACTGCTGTCTCATTTGCTCCTCTGATTCCCAAGTAGCTTCTTCTACTTGGTGACTCCTCCACAGAATTTAACAAGAGGAAAAGATTTGCTTCTAAGCAGTTGCTCCCTCTGGTCTAAAAACTGAACCGGATCCTCATCAAAGGTCAAATCTTTCTACAAAATAATCGGCTGCTCTTGCAACCCATGAGAGGAATCGGTAATATACTTGCGAAACATGAATACATGAAACACATTATGTATCCTGGATAATTCTGGAGGCAAAACTAACTGAAACGCAAGAGAGCCAACTTGATCTAAAAACCCATAAGGACTAATAAATCTTGGACCAAGCTTTGCACGTTACTAAAACGTACCACCCCTTTCCAAGGAGACAATTTCGAAAACACCCAAAATACTCACTTGAAACTCATGGTCCTTCCTGCGAACATCTTTATAAATCTTCTGGCTACTAAGAGCTACCTTAAGTCTACCTCAAACTCCTTTAACCTTTTCATTTAAATCCTGAATTAATTTAAATCTTCTCAAAGACTCTAAATCCTTAATTGAACTGCCACTAACGTTTACACGTAAGTGAGTTCAGTGATACCTGTTCCAGAGTACGAGTACCCGTAGGTATGCATACTCTTTCCTGAGCAATGGAAATAGTTAACCCAAATAAAGCGCATAAATTTGCTATCACCATCGGCCTCAAATCTCCTAACATCACGCAACAACCTCGTCATTACGCTGCTCACAGCTCGACAATGAAGCCTACTTGCTAGGAAACTAAAATTCACACATTCCCACATGCTCATAGGGGTCTAAATTAAGACCCGTTAATTGAACAGATTTTTAAGGATGCACACACTGCAGAACTGCAACAATCACTCCTACTACCGAGACACCTCGCAGAGTCTTTCGCGGAGCCAAAGCTCTCGCAAGTCCACAAGATAACCTTGCTCTGCCTAAATGACCAGTCCACCAACAAATGATAACTTCGATTTTCGAAATGACATTATGAAAAGATCAATACCACGACACTTAGATCTCTCCACCAAAACTATTACATTACCATTTTATGCACCACAAACTAGCAACTTATGGGAATTTCCAACTCTCTCCTGATAACGCTATCTCCACTATTCTCTTTACCACAAACCAGAAGATAATCGGACACATGACTATCATGTGGAAACTAGGAATTCCCCCATGCTCGCCATAAACAAAACTGACTAATAATGCCCACGAAAAATTGGCACAGTCAATTCATGATGATAAACTTGACGTTGAAATCCACATAAATAGAACACCTCCTTTAAACATTGACAAAATTTACATCTCCAGCCATGCTACTTATTCGGGTGCAACTGCGACCCCAAGAGCAATAATTAAAAGCACACGGCTCACTCTAGCCGTTCCACCAGAATGATTCTAAATGCCAAAACCTTTGGATCCGACAAATACATTTCCTTTTTTACCTCTAACAACAATAAATCTGATAGCAGAAAACAATCTGAAAATCAGATATGCTCAAGTCACCTACACATCCCAGGGCCACGACTTCCCACCAAAAAGATTCTTCGAAAACTCAGCTTGCAATAACATGCGACTAACAAAAGCAAAGACAAATTTTTATACAAGACCCACTACTACACCTTGTGGTTCACCAACTAACGAAAACCATGAATTCAAGCAAGAATCAAAACTCATGGCTTAACTCAGCTCAAGCTCCAAAAGAAATAATTTAAAGCACACGAAAAGCAAGTCCTCTAACTTCGAGCTCAAAAGCTCCACAGATCTCCGATATCCGCCAGAACCCGCTTCGAAATCGCACTAGAAACCTCCACTAATCATCCTGACACCAACAGATAAACGCACAACCAAAAAGCAAAGACCTCCCAAACAAAAACTTGGATCAATGAGTGGTCCCACCACAAAACGATCTTGAGAAGAGGCGTTGATCAACCTATCAATAAATCTACTATTCGCCATAGAAATCTCTTAATAAACCTTGACTCGAAAAACTTCTTGAGTCAACAGGGGAAAACCTTCTCTCATAATGCTACATCATGAAATATACCTATACTGACACAAACCATCTAAATCAACATCACCATGCAACTCTCAAACTACCACATAGGATTTACGGCATAAAGACTCATCGCTTAAATGAACTCCAGCTCACTTGGGATCACCACTGGATTTATTCCGGATCCATGACTACGACACAACTACCAAATATCATTTACCTCAAAACTTCGACAAAATAACCAGAATCTCTACCCTTCAAATTGAAGCGTTGAATCCGCATTCAAAAATTTCAAGCTCTGAGGATACTACCTAAAAACTACAGTAGGAATAATTTAAATATTCCCACACACACCACAACCAAAACTTTACTCCATCTCACCAAATTAGAAATAAGGTGAGAACAGATTCTCCCATTGATATGTCGTCTATAGTCACCCATTGTGAACGAAATGATGTCAAAACCATCTTCGATCACAAATTTGAGACTTACATCAACCACCCGAAATGACATTGCTTAAAAATTACTTTGGACACCCACGCACTCTTGCTTTATGATCCAGTGGGTTCTATTCTACCACTGCCACTTCCACCAATTTCATGCAACTACCTTAGAATTTATAAACAAAAACTCATGACAACACCTATTTAAAATTTCACCATGTGTTGTCGTAAAACTGGAGTGACCACAACCATCCCGCTCTCACTCCACCATTACTTTTCGATTCCATTACATTATCATCTTCCAAAACACTCAACAAAACTGGAAACCAAACTTCGACACCTGGAATTCCGAAAGAAGCCAAAATGGCCCCACGATTAAAATAATATAACTGACATCTCACTCCACGATTCCAAACTTGCTTGAAGCTCAAACCATTTAGTGCCACCATTCAATTTCTAAAATTTCTCGATTTTGGCACAACAAGAAGTTGTCACAACGCACTGACCAATGACTTTTGTAAAACCAACAATCCAAGTCATTCTACTTAGTACTTTAACCGACTTCAGCTAACCCACATTAGAGACTCCAATCATCAGAAATCTTGTTATTCATCGACTACTATTATCCGTCATTTTCAAAAATATACTTCCATAATTAAAGTTGTAGGAACCAGGATATGTGCTGACATAACCAGCATTATCCCAAATTGTTCCCAACTGCTTTCTGTTGCAGATAAACATAGTCGGCAAATTGGCTTTCTATCATGACTTATCTAAATTGATATTTAGCTCTTTATGTCGCAATGCCTTACCACCAATCACTAGCCATAAATCCCACGTGACTAAATCGCTCAAGCTTAGGGTCCGCAACAACTCATAAAGGTACCTCCAAAAGTTACCTCCAAGAGTTACTATAGGTACCCACCATAACACTTCAACTAACTTTAACCTCAAAAGAAAACACCACTACCTCGAACTTTCTTTCCAACTATTTTCTCCTAGAAGTCAAACAACTCGAAGCCAAGATTTTCTATCGGACAACAACAACTTCACACTTGCCCACTATAAATAGTGACCTCCAAAGCTTGAATTAAACTTTTCACCTTCTACACATTGGCACGAGATGCTCACCCAAGCATCTTAATCATAACCCAAACAATCATTGATCACATGAAAAGAATGCTACCATGCATATGAGTTCCCATCTCGCAATTAAACTCACAATTTAAGATATCAACTTGATACCCTTGGAAAAGGCATAAACCAAACACCTCCTTCCCTAATCAAAGCAGGATGATCACTTAAGAGGTCGGTGTACAGAGGCATAGTCTTGAAGATATAGACATTTATGGACAATACTGTCCATTAATAAAAATAGGAACAACTACATCACAAACCTAATCAACACATAGTGTCTAAAGCATATAATGCTAATAGATCCGCCGCGGTCGGACCATCACTCTATAGACATTGAGCATGACCAAGAATATGAGGTAGTACTAAAAAGAGAAAGGAAACGAATAACCTAGTGCTCTGATACCAACTGACACGACCCACCCCAAATTTCACCCTGAAACCCAGAGTAAGTCGTGCGGGGACCACCTCGAAGAAAACTTTATCGAAAAATCGGCATAACCTCCCTTGAAAATAGACAACCCTTCCTAATAATACCTGTAAACACTTCTAAAAATTTAAATCCAACTTTAAACTCCTGCAGCCTCCGTGCTCCCCAAATCACAACACCACCTAAATTATTTACTAATCTAAACAAATCTCATATCCAACCATTTATAGGTTCAGAGCAACTCTAACAAGAAGAAAGGAAACATAATAAATTAACAAGCGGAAGCTATATGATGACTATGCCTCATCCCCATGTACGCCCGACCTCAACTATGCAATCCTGCAAACTGGGCATTTTCAAAATGAAGAGCCCAGGGGAAAACATTTGAAACACGTTAGAGTGAGTGGACAAAA
>NC_020496.1:32854780-32858571 GCF_000184155.1 Fragaria vesca subsp. vesca | reverse complement strand
AACGCTCACGTCACGCCTTAATGCGGTGCTACACTACGCCATTAAGGTGGACAGACGAGTGTATAAATATGTGCCCATACCCCCTATATGAATTAAACACTCATATAGGGCTACTACGCTTGCGTCTAACGCTCACGTCACACCATAATGCGGTTATATGCTACGCCATTAAGGTGGACAGACACATAGGGCTAGCTAGCATTTATATACATACTCTCTCATAAATACATATTTATATCCACCGAAAATCCCATTTTCGGTAACTCTCTAAGAGAAATAAAACTGTCAAAATAAAATGACGTCAAAATGCTCCACAACATTAATTGTTCATCTATGAACTATAGCATGCATTTTATTTAAAACAAAAGTCCACTCACAACTTTAGGCATAAGCCCGACGAAAATCCAAATCGCCACTCTAGAGAGATCTCCTCGAACCCTGGCACAAACATAAAATTAATTTCCCAACTAAAACTCCAATATTTAAACAAAATAGGCAAAATTAACCGAGAGCCATAGCTACGCTCATCATTGCCTAACTTCGATATTCTTAAATCGAAACGATCCGAACTTAAATATCATACTCGGCAGCCGTAATTACAACCTCCCCAAAAATACGACTTAAATCCTACGGCCGGATTCTACATTAATTAACCGCCAAAAAATACCACACTTCGGAAATTCATAAACCTAAACAAAACTCATCCAAAAATTCCATAACTCATTTCAACAAACTCCCCTTAATATTCTAAATTTAAAACCCTAAAAATCTTCCAAATAGTGGCGGCGCCGGCGGCGGCTCCGCGGGCAGCGGCGGCCGGAGGCCAATTCCGGCGACCTCCGATTCCTATGAAATTTTGACAAAATAATCCTCTCATCATGCTCTACAACTTTCCTAACTAGCAGAAACACCAATTCCAAGCCTAACTAGGGTAATCGACTAAAAACATTCAAAACTCCCTAGAACTTCAATTAAACATATCTCCTTATCAAGACCGAATTACATCGATTCCTTATCTTTAGCTTTTGTATGTATTATTAATGATTATGTGAATAATATGTTTATCAAATTTTTGTTTTCATTCAAATCGATTTGTGTATTATTATCATCATATGATAAAAAATAAAATGATGAATCATGTAATTAAGAATTATAATATTCTTATATATTCATCAATATATATTGTTACCCTTAGAAATCCCGTTCGAGAACCATTATGTTACAACTGTGTCTAACAAAATGGTTTTCGAATTGTCCCATATTTGGACAATTTGGGAGCATATGACATTGAGATTCTGTTTGTTGTTGGTATGTTTCGTTTTCGGTTGTGGGTATATATATTTCGACAATATCTTCCTTTAATTATTGTTCCTCGAGTGCATTCTAGGTATAGATATTTGTGCACTTGGAGAACTGTAGGGAGATGCTGCCGAAATTTTCTCACATATGCCAATTCGAAACGCCCCAACAACAAACGAAATGACAATGTCATCTGCTCTCAAACGGAATTAGGGCCCTAACCGGAGGTATAAGGTAAACAATATTATTGGGGTAGTAATTAAACTCTCAAGTATGGAAAATGATTGGAAAATTATGCTCATATATATGTAAAGTGTGGAAAATTATTGGGGGTCAGTAATTTTCTGTATTTCTTGATACAACACATCTGCCTTCCTTGATTTTCTTCCAGTTTGATACTTGGATGTTTGTTTTACTCTTTTCCAGGTCTTTTCTTTTATCTGGAATGCTTCCAGTTTTTGTTTTGCTCATATGTTCCAAGTGTGTAAAATTATTGGGGATCAGTAATTTTCCTGACCAGAGCAACCAAAGTTTCTGGATGATTGCTATTACTTAGATTCCTTTCAACCATCCTCTAATGACATAATGGGGTAGTAAACTCTCAAGTATGGAAAATTATTGGTGGTCAGTAATTTTTCTGAACGGAGCAACCAAAGTTTACTGACCCCCATTAACCACCCTGTAACAAAAAAAAATGAAACTGACAACGAAAGATAAATGAAACTGACAGAAAAATCAAAGGAATAGACCAAAATTACTAAAAGAACAAGTTCCTTTACTAAAATTCAAGATCATTCATATATGTTCTTGCAACACTACCAAAATACTACATATTTTCACATTTTGAAGATCCTACATCTAAAGCGACACTAATCTTTTTGTTATATTGATGTCCATGAACTTTAACAAGATCTTCTTCCTCATTTCATTACCACCATCTTTTCTCGGTTTTTTCCTATGACATAGGCTCTCTATAAAGTGGAGAAAAAATGGTCCACAGTCTGACCTGCAATGTATTAAGAAACAGTGTTACAAGTAATTTCTGACGCCAATAAAACTCTTTAAAGGAAGTTTAAAGATACTTACAATGTTTTGTTTTGCTGCGGGCAGGATAAAGATATCCTTCGATCAGCTTGTATCTTGCTTGATAAACGTTTTGGTCCAGCATCTATCTTCTTGTTCTTTTCTCTTCAGCACTCATCATCGAGTAACCGTCAACCACTATTCCTTGGCTGTCCTGCTTGTCATAGTTTTCCCTCCATTCCTCAGGGTCTAAGCCTTGGTTGAGAGGGTATTTGGTGGAATCATATACGCGTTTGATGAACACCATAATTTGCTTCACCTGTTGGTTCTAACACATAAGTAAATTACAACTCAAACAAACTAAGAGAACAAGCAACAAACAAAAAACAAGGTAAGAAGTTTACTGCCCCCCAGTAAACTTCTTACCCTAATAAATCAGTTACAACTCACCACTGCCATTGCATTTTGTAAGTGGTTGTTGGTGTCGACAGAGTAATCTTTCCTTGGCGGTAGCATTAAGTTGAGGTGATAGAAGCGTCGAGCTTCGTTGTCAATCAGGACCAAGGTATAGTGGTGGCTGACCCCGTGATGTACCGGAATGAAAACTAGGTCCTTACTGAAGATGGACCACAGAGGATTAATAATGGAAAGCTTTATATCCAATTCATTTCATTTGAACTCCCCCTGTTTTCCTCCTCCAGCTAGGAACTCCTTTAGTTTTTGTTCATGTACCACCGCGGCGCGTTGTATTTATAAAAGCAAGTAGTAAGATTGTGTTAACTGAAAAAAAAATAACGGAGGAGACCGCGGTGCTGCGGCACGCTGCTATTTCAGGTTAGACTACTTACCGCTGCCTCTATGTCTAGGAATCCAACCGAGACCTTCTTTTTTTCCATTTCCCCCTTCAACATTGCGAGGTACACCCTGATGGTCTGCATGTACAACATATATAAGTCACAAATAATTACAACAAAGAATACATCTTAGGTTACTCAAACATTATTGCGGTTAGTAAGACCCGTAATTTTTTCTCACATTAGATGAAATCTCTCATTCTTGAATTATTCTCTTCAAGTCATCTTTGGTAATGTCAATGATACCATCACAACACTCCCAATACCGGAAACTATGCAGACACAAATAAGTCATAAGCAATTCAAACCAGGGAAATAATTGTAATGTTATATATACAGCCTCTTTCCATTGAGGGATCCCTATTTTTGGCCACTTTCTAGGGATAGGGCATTACACCACTTCCCAATTGAATTTTTACATCTCCACCGTTCATATCTTAGGTCTATATGAGTAGATCACCTCTACAAAATTTCATCTGATTTGGTGATCGTTAAAACTTTCAAAAGTTTGATTTAGTTTTAATGATTTTGAACGGTCCAGCTTATGTCAAACTAAAACCGTTGAAGGTCATTAAAACTAAATTGAACTTTTGAAAGCCTTAACGATCACCAAAT
>NC_020496.1:32852672-32854701 GCF_000184155.1 Fragaria vesca subsp. vesca | reverse complement strand
ATGGCTTAAAATAGGGATCCCTCATTGGAAGGGCCCTGGAGATATATATATATATATATATATACATACTAGGGAAGAATAAACCTACTCATCATTCTTGTCCTTGTTCAAATCAAACCAGTTCTTACAGTGATTCACCACCTTTTCATCCAAGAGCTTCCATGTATCAGTGTTGCCGTTCACTCCATCAATAACAATACGATTTTGGACTTTATGCTCCACCTCCTTTATTCTTTTTGCTGGCTTTAGCCCTTCAGGGGTGTCATACTCCCATTCTTCTTCTATCCTCTTTTGTGCCCCACGCTTCTTCAGGTTGACGTCTCTTTCAATCGAACCAGTCTCCACAGTTTGTTTTGAGCCCTTCTGCTTGACATATTTCTTGAGCCCTCCTGCTTGCTGTTCTTTATTTTTCAAGCTGGTTTCTTCATTCATTCTTTTTTCGGCCATTTCCACAGCTTGATCAACAAGTTTGTCTAGTTTAGACATGTTGACATCGGTCGTCACAGGTTCATCGTTTTCTGGAAATATCTTTTGCAACGGAACTGGTTCTGCTACTTGTTCAAAAAACTACACAAAAGAAAACACACAAGTTATCCTCAAAAAAATGAAGAAAACACAATATTTATTAGGGCTCAGTAAACGGATTTCTACTCTTACCTCTTCAGTTCCTGGTTGCTCCTCTCTGCACTTATATTCTTCCTCTTCAACGGGCTTTGACCTATCCTCCTCCTCCTCCTTCTCCTCAGTTACACATATTATCTACTTTTTCTAAGCATGTTTAGCCCCCTTGTGCAACTATTTCTTGAGAGCATTGATTTCATTTTTGTGTGCCCTCCTTTCTTTCTCTAGCTCAATGATTTGGCTGTCCGCTTTCTTTAACTTGCCGAGCAATTCAATGTTTTTGTTCACCAGTTCTTCATTTGCTTTGGCAAGTTCTGTCAGCTTCTTCTTCATATCTTCCATCGGCAGCTCTTGTACACGTTATAACAACGAAATCGTTACTGTTAAACAATTATATATACAAATAAACAACTTTACTGTCCCCCAGTAAACTTCTACTAGGGTCAGTAAACAACAATACATTATCTCCCTTTCTATTTCATGACAATTACTCACTTAATATACCCTAATAAACAACTTTATTGCCCCTTAGTAAACCCAGTATAAGTTTACTGCCCCCCAGTAAACTTCTACTGGGGAGTAGTAAACTTCTACTGGGGATCAGTAAACTTGCAATTGAAGTTCCATTTTCATTGCCAATAGTTTTACTGGGTGTTAGTAACCATTCAAACTTACCCAATCAATTGTCCTTGGTGTTTTATTGTCATCTTGCTGCTGCTCATCATTGCCGGAACTCGTTTCCTCCTCATCCATCCATGGACCTTCTATTATGAGTTCCTGTTTTTACATTTATACGACACAAATCAGTTTAATCTAGTTTTTCAAAAAACAAAAAATACAATGCAATATTTTTTTTTAAATGGCTATATAAATAAAATATCATTACCTCTAGCAATTCAGGTCTTCTCAAATACTCATTTTCTTTGATGATCTCTTGTATTGACCATCTTATAAATCTGGGAGTCTCCTTCTCTTTCCCGATAATCCGCTTCTTTATTTTTGTTTTCTTAAGGAACCAGTATAGAACCAGTATAGAACCAGAAGGAGGCATCCGTTCAAAACTCTTGGCTCCCCCTTTACGTGCTTGTGAAGTCCTTGGTGCAAGAATTCTAATACCTTATGTGACCAGTTGTATCTGTCGATGTCTTCAAGGTCTTCACACTTGAGTATCAGTTTCCATTCAATGTGGTTCCCGCTTCTGCTGAAAAATAAAGCTGCCATAAGGTACATTATAACCAAAGAGGCTATCTTCCTTGGATCCCCCTTCTTCTTCTGAATCTTCCTAAGCTCTTCCATTAATGTGTCATCAATAACCTTTCTGGTGATTGTTCTTCTTGTTTGCTTTCCAAAGACAGCAGAATCTGCCAAATTCTTCTTACTGCCCTTGCAGTATTTCTGGTCTATTGTG
>NC_020496.1:32831325-32852572 GCF_000184155.1 Fragaria vesca subsp. vesca | reverse complement strand
CCTAAACCCAAACCCTAAACCCTAAACCCTAAACCCTAAACCCTAAACCCTAAACCCTAAACCCTAAACCCTAAACCCTAAACCCTAAACCCTAAACCCTAAACCCTAAACCCTAAACCCTAAATCATCAAAACCTTTAAACCCTATATGCTTATTTCGACATTTTTATTAGATTAGATGGATCTACCCTGTAGTTGGATCCCCGGTTTAGAACGATCCCTGCTTGCTTTATACTACGATTGATTTGTTAATTGATGCGTGTGCAAATATGTCTTATTATTATGATGATTTTCAAGTACGGTTAGGAACCGTCCATTCGTATGATCTTGAGAAAGTTTACTGGATTTAAGTGATTTCGTATGTTTAGTCACCATAACATAGGGTCGCTTATATTGATTATTGCTAGCTAACCTTTATTAGCGGCTACTCACCATAGGTGAGTAGAACGCTTAGCGTGGAACGCTATTATACCCTGGGAGGCAACCGATCGGTATTTATATTTATTTGTTAGCTAGCCATTATTTAGCGACTACTCACTATATGTGAGTAGAGCGCTTAGCATGAGATACTATTATAGCTTGGGAAGCATCGACCCGAGCCTGGGAGGCTCTTTTTTCATGGTGATAACTCTTCCCCTTATTTATTATTCTCAGTTATATATATTTGGTTAACCAACGGGGCTGGTTAATCCCTTTTTACGAGATTTCTGTATTTGATTAACCAGCGGGGCTGGTTTGTTGATTTTTATAGTATTTTTTGGATTTAAAGTTATTTAGTTTATCAAAGTTGCATGCCGTTAAGTTTTAAAAGTGGAAACTTGGGAAAGTATATAAGTTATGTATTCGTTAAATTATCTAAATTATTTTTGTCCACTCACTCTAACGTTTTTAAATTACTTTCCCCTGGGTCTTTTGGTTTTAAATGCCAGTATGCAGGTTAAGTTTAAATGAGGTCGAGCGTACATGGAGTCGAGGCATAGTCAAATAGTCAGAGGCTGTTTCCGCTTATTCTTTATTCCTTGTTTTTTTTGTTCATGTTTAGTTATGCTTTGATAATCCAGTCTATAAATTGTTGATTGAACGTGTTGTTGGTTGTGAGATTATTTTGGGATTAGTTTTTGATATCGGGGGAGATGTGATGAATTTGGGGAGCAGGATGGCTCCAGGTGTTGAGGCTAGTTTGTTTGTTTGTTTATAGAAGTGTCAGTTGGATTTTTCAGGTAAGAGTTGTCCATTTTCAAGGTAGATTATGTCGAATTTTTTTTGGTAAACTCTCCTTGGAGGTGGACCCCGTAGGACTTACCTCAGGTTTCAGGGTGAAATTTGAGGTGGGTCTTGACATAGATTGAAACACTCACTTTATGGATTGTAACAGTCCGGGCGGATGTGGTATACCTGTCTAAGTGACTACTTGATTGAGAAGGGATATAAGAATGATGAACTATGCCCCTGCGTATTTATAAAGAAAACAAATTCCGGATTTGCAATCGTAGCTGTCTATGTAGATGATATGAACATAATATGTACTCTTGATGAAATAAGAGAAACCGCAAGCTACTTGAAATCCGAATTTGAGATGAAAGATCTTGGGAAAACTCGGTTTTGTCTAGGCCTTGAGTTAGAACACCGAGCTTGTGGAATATTAATCCACCAGTCTGCATATGTCCAAAAGATGCTCAGGCGATTTAACATGGACAAAGTGCATCCTGCTAACACTCCCATGATCGGTCGAAGGCTGGATATAAAGAAAGATCCATTTCGTCCAAAGGAAGAGGATGAGGAGGTGTTGGGAGCTACCTAAGTGCAATAAGCACATTATTGTACTTAGCCCAATGCACTCGACCATATATTGCATTCTTAGTGAACTTGTTAGCTAGATTTAGCTCAGCGCCAACGCAACGTCATTGGAATGGTATCAAGAACATATTTCGATGCCTAAAAGGAACCATTGACTTGGGACTATTCTATCCCTACAAAAGCAGAGAAGGGACCATAGATGTAAATGTAATTCCTAAAGAAAAAACTGAAACCCCAAATGATGTTTTGGTTGGTTTTGCTGATGTTGGGTACCTCTCTGACCCACATAGAGGACGGACGTTCCCAAACTGGTTATGTATTCACCATTGGGAACACGGCGATATCTTGGATATCAACCAAGCAAACCCTTGTGGCTACCTCATCAAACCACTCTGAGATCATTGCTCTACATGAGGCGGTTCGAGAGTGTATATGGTTAAGATCTGTTTTTACACATATTCGAGCGACTAGTGGTTTGATATCTACCACTGAAGAGCCTACTTGAATTTATGAAGATAATGCGGCTTACATCGAATAGATGAAGCTAGGTTACATCAAGGGTGATAACACAAAACACATATCACCAAAGTTCTTCTACAGTCAGCAACAACAGACCCTCCTCAAGATTCAAGTGAATCAAGTAAGATTTGAGGAGAATGTGGCCGATTTGTTTACCAAATCATTGCCTAAGGCTACATTTGAAAAGCATGTGAAAAGTATCGAAATGCGAAGGCTTTCTGAGCTCCTTTGATTGATGTAAGGATCAGGGGGAGGGTGTAGACTTCAGGGGGAGTCTAACGTACTCACATCATTCTCAAATATAATATGTGCGTTGTGCTCTTTTTCCCTTCGACCAAGGTTTTATTTTATCCCACTAGGTTTTCATTACTTGGCAAGGTTTTTAACAAGGCAACACCACATGCACCGTTTCATTTTTTACTTGGTACAAGGGGGAGTGTTAAAGGAAAAATACATTTGTGCCTTCATCAAAGTAACTAACGAAGAGAGAATCATGGGATTATGTGTAACTCATTAATCAGACATTATTAGGTTCCATTATGTTGTAAGTTACCATTGTAATACCTTGTAACTCTCTCTATATAAAGGAGAATTTGTAATGAAATGAGCACACTCATTCTCTATTTACAATTTACTTTTACACTGTTTACTTAATACATATCCTTTTAAATTATTTTACCACATTTTACCCCATATTTCCTCTTTTACCCTTCCTCTTGTTTCTTTCTACTGCAAATATTTCCCCGCTCTTCTCCTTTCCTCCCTTCCTGACAACAACAAAGTTGATCCTGGCTCTCTATTTCTCTTTCTGATAAACCAAATATAGGTTAGTGAACTAATCGATCAGAACAAAGATGATCGATGTGATTTTGATGAAATACAAAAAGGTTATTGTTTTGCCTATAGTCCAGTTTTTGAAGAATGAGACAAGCTAGATTGTTGTCTTTGTTCACAACGATGATTGTTTGAATTATATTAAATAGAATTATGAGGTGTTGATTGTTGGGTTAATTTGGATGTAAGGGTCATGTTGTAGGTATTCTTAGGGTTAATTTCAAGGGTTTGAAGGTCTCGGTCGTATCATTCTTGGTCATGTTCAAGCTAAGAGAAGAAATAGAAGCCAAGATCTTAATTGATGATCTTGACACAATTGTATTCCTGGGATCTGAGACTTTGTAACCCTTATGTCACAAGTTTTCTTTTTCCTAAGCACTTCCCTTTTGCTAAGCCAGTCTTGTCTTACTCACGCAAACACTTTGGCTAGAACACCCGAACGAAGGGAGAAGATCTTTGAAATAGAGAACTTGTATTAAGCTAAGAGAACTTTACAAAGTTTTACAAGTGAGCTTGAATGCTATCCAACTCTCTATGTCTCAAATGGGAGGGGTGCCTCCTTATTTATAGGCATCATCCCCCCCTTGTCTAAGTTTCTAGACAATTCTAGGACATTTACAAGTATATAGATTTCTAAAGTTTTCTATACAACTCCAATTCTAGGACTTCTCGATCCTTCCGGAAGCTTCCAAGACCTTCTATAATATTCCGGATGCTTCTAGAATGCTCATTTGCTCTCCAAAACCTTCCTTGAGCCATGCTTGCATAAAAAATGCTCAAGAAAATTCCTTGTTAATTGGCGGGGCGTGACACTCTCCCCCACCTAAGCACGCGATGCCCTCACCGCGCCTTCGTTGTAGCGTCGGATCTTGTCCGTGAAATGCATTGACAATAATAACATTATGTTATTTGGAGAGAAGAAAAAAAATTCCATGTTGGATAAGGAGAGGCCGAAAAGCCCAAATCAATTGGGATTTCAAGAGAATAAAAGCAAAACCCTAAAGACGGTAAAAAAGGAGAGAGAGACTGTCACACCCCGGACCCGGCGTCGGTGATTTCCAAGCACTCAACACCGAATCTGAGGCGTGGGTAGGAGAAGTAAAAGAAAATAAAACAATTTCAAATATTTTTCTCAAAATAAGCTAAAACAAACTCAAATACATTTTACAGAAATTGTCGAAAACAAAACAATTACAATAACAAAACCGATTACAAAACAAATAAAGATCTTACGGTATATCTCACTTCTAATATTCTTCCGCTACTCTTCTATACTCACGTACACGTCAGCTAAACGTCAATCCTCTAGACGTGTTCTCCTACGTACCTGAACAAGAATCTATAAGGGTGAGCTTACGCTCAATAGGGTCAAACCTCTTAGGTTATTCTTAACTATGTCGCACAAAAGTTATCAAACACCAAACAATACTTTAAATATATATTAAAAATTCGATGCATGTATGCTAATGAATGTCTTTCTCAATTACTGGCTAATCAGTCCATACATCAAAGACAAGTGCGCCTACACGTCCCATACCGTGTATTTTACCAACCGAAGGTGACTCAAATGTCTCGAATATATGATCTAACAATCAGTAATATTTCACCACTTGTACCTCTTTTGTTAGTCATCTTGTTATACTCATGGTTTCCCGATCCACAACCCGATACGATCGTTTTATCGACGTCTGCCGCCGATGGGGCATACATTTCCTGAATTTGTGCACGTGTGGGGTAATCATAGATCCCGAGGACAACCTATGAGGAAACTCAACTACACAAAATGTATATGTTCTATCGATCTCATTCCCCTCTCCAAAATCACCATTCTCACTGTTTCTCATAATTCCTCACAATGCATTATGCATGTCAACTAAATATAAATACTCGTAATATATCATCTAACACATGCTTTTATGGAAAACGATAACAACAATCATATAATTCAACGATATCAATAATATCGAAAACAATAACAATCAATAATTAATCAATCAATGTCACACAAATCACTCATTTCAATTAAAGAAAGAAAGGTTCCCCGAGAGACCATATCCTGAATTCGAGTGTTCGTTCTTGACACTAAATAATACTAGTAACTCAGCGACACGTTTTCTGAAATCTTTATCTTCTGCTTCTAAAATCCTGCTACTTGCATTCAATCCTCGTATATGCTGAAATTGCTAAGGACACCCACAGTATGTCTCCACCAATTTCTCCGTACCTTTGAAGTCGACTAAACCATAGTATCCCAATACCACTCCTAACACTAATCCAATTTTACTTTGGATACCCATAATCACCACTCACCAACTTCCCTTAACATTATACTAAATCCAAATTTAAGTATAATCACTACCACCACCATTGTGGACACCGAATACTCCCTTCCCACTTAACTCCAATTCGGCAATCATGCTTTCATCAATATAATGAACTCACCACTCTCCATAATATACCCGTACTAATAGCAACATACATATTACTCTTCTTTCACTTCAAATAGCAAAAGGACCAATTCTTGCTTTCTGTTCAGATTTTCCACCCTTCAAATCTAAACATCTCGCACCAAGTCTGGTAAGCATGCTTTCTACTTACAAGTACTATATCTGAAACATGTTACTTAGAACAGACACTGCTCTCAAATACAAAACAGAATACATATCTTCAATCTCTCCCTCACACCGATTTCTGTAATTCAAGAACGTCGATCAAAGAGTCAGCATCATGTTATAGGGTTCATGACTAGAATTAACCAAACAATAGCAAACCACCACCACCACCGCCATACACAATAGCTGCACACACTAACTTCTCTAATTCACATCCAAACTTGAATTCAAGTATCTGCAATCACTCGCACCAATTCAATATACCCAAAAAGCCAGAAATCAACTCCCACAACCACTGCCACCGCCGTACACATTGGCTACAGACGGTGGTCCTCCACTGCCTAAAACCAAAATCTTCATCTCTTAACCAAATTGAAATTCAAGCATATGCAGAGGTAGAGCTCGAAGAGAAGATCAAGTTTCATACTTCACTTGCCTTCGACGGTGACCGGAAAACATCGAACCCTCATCGAAAAACACAGAAGCTTCCCTTCTTCGATTCTCTCTCACCAAAGCTCCATCGACGAAATCGATACCATTGAAAGGATCACGAGGCTAAGACGAAGCTACCAGTACCATTCACGCTCGCCGTCATGGTCGGGATTGGAAACCCTAAAATTCTTCTCTCCTTCGATTCTCTGTAACCGGAGCTCCTTTGATGAAATCGAGAACACAAAGAGTTCTTGGACGACGAGGCGAACCTGTGGCTATCGGTTGGACGCCGAGAGGCCGCTAGACGATGGATGGAGTGATCGAGGTCCGCCGCTGTGCTCAAGACGGCGTGGTTTTACATATCCTAAAACCAACGGCCACGATCTAGCGGTTTAAAAGATATGACGGCCCAGATCAAACCATCATAAATTCTATTTTTAATTAAATTTTTAGATAATACCAATTTCCAAAAATCATTAAAAATAGCTCCGATGTCCGAAAATAATTCCGTAAAATCCTACGAACTCATAACGACATCTAGTTTAATCCTATGGGCTCAAAAGTTAAATTTCATCTCTTAACCAAATTGAAATTCAAGCATATGCAGAGGTAGAGCTCGAAGAGAAGATCAAGTTTCATACTTCACTTGCCTTCGACGGTGACCGGAAAACATCGAACCCTCATCGAAAAACACAGAAGCTTCCCTTCTTCGATTCTCTCTCACCAAAGCTCCATCGACGAAATCGATACCATTGAAAGGATCACGAGGCTAAGACGAAGCTACTAGTACCATTCACGCTCGCCGTCATGGTCGGGATTGGAAACCCGATTAGAAACCCTAAAATTCTTCTCTCCTTCGATTCTCTGTAACAGGAGCTCCTTTGATGAAATCGAGAACACAGAGAGTTCTTGGACGACTAGGCGAACCTGTGGCTATCGGTGGACGCCGAGAGGCCGCTAGACGATGGATGGAGTGATCGAGCTCCGCCGCTGTGCTCAAGACGTCGTGGTCGGTTTGGGTTGAGTTAATCCACTCCGACGTTTACATATCCTAAAACCAACGGCCACGATCTAGCGGTTTAAAAGATATGACGGCCCAGATCAAACCATCATAAATTCTATTTTTAATTAAATTTTTAGATAATACCAATTTCCAAAAATCATTAAAAATAGCTCCGATGTCCGAAAATAATTCCGTAAAATCCTACGAACACATAACGACATCTAGTTTAATCCTATGAGCTCAAAAGTTAAATTTGGACAAACTAAAAATTTAAATAATTTTTAAAAACTACTAAGAGTTTAAGAGTTTAAAGAATAATAGAAATTGAAATAAAAATAGCTCGAAAATAATTTTTCTTTTAAAAATAGAAATTCGAAATTCCGAGATGTTACAGAGACGTAGCAATAAGGCAGAGAAAGAAGAGAACATAGCCTCACCATTGCTCAACCCGAGTTCCTATCTCTTCCATTGTTTCTTCCATGTTATCTTTATTTCTAATCATGTTTTCTTTAACTATGGATTTCTAAACTTCTAGCTAGGGCTGAAATGAAGCCTCTAGTATGATTACTCTATTTCTTTAGTTGATTTATTTTTGGATTCAATGGATTGCTATGTTAAATTCTCAATCACTGTTTCAATTGAACTTTTATTCAAAATCTTTGATTGAGATCAATAAGACCTAGGTTTTGTTTAGAACTAATTTCAGTTTACCCCCATCAACTTTAGGTCGATAATCATGTTAGTCTTTCTTCTTTCAATTTCATAAAAAACACCCCTCTCAACTCCCAATCTTCATCAGCCGTGTCCAAATTTCTGTTCTCCATCCAATTCCTCGGTCAAGTGATGACATGGCATCAAGAAAAAAGTCAAATTTCGAAAAAATAACATTTATGATAATTTTCTCCCCATATCGATACTCATCTCCGTTCTCATCACAACCCCCTAACCTTAGTGATTTTGGTGGGATTGAATGCAATTTGTCTATTTTGCCCTTTTTATGTGGGCCCAACGACTTCAAATTTGGTTTCTTCTTAATGCAAATCATCTTCTTCTTAATAGTTATCACATGACATGAGAATTGGATGGAAAACGGATGTTTGGACACAGCTGATGAAAATTATAAGTTGAAGGATGTTTTAAAACTCCATTTGTCTTAGTAAAAAATTTAACTGATAAAGTAATTTTAGGACTCCATTTCATTACTTTAATTTACCCCTTCAAAACCGAATATGATGGTATTATTACCTACCATTTTGATGAACCAGTCAAATTTACTTTTCTTTCTAACCCTGAAATTCATACCCTAAAGGCATTTCAAGAAAATAATATTTCAAAAACTCTTAATTGCATCCAAGCAAAGAATAAACAAATAACCTAGATATACAACCTAGTAATCATCCTAATAATCAATTCTCAGTTTCTTCTGATAAAACTTATAAATGGAACATTGATAATTTATCAGAACAAGAAATCTTAAATAAATTACATCACATGTCTATGACAGCCAATAGCTATGTCACTAATCATAATTTCAGCCAGCCTGAAATTATTGACATACTTTCCACAGGATTTACAGGAATGCTTCATTCCTGGTTTGGATTTGTCAGCTTCACTGATTTGGATTTGCTAAAATCCTGACTTCATATCAAATTTACTAAAGATAACAGATTTGTTTAACCTATTAATGAGATCTCGTTTATTGGGAATATGATACCTAATCCATTTCAAGACTGTGTTAAGAGGTTTGTAGTTAACACTACAGGAAATATACACTTAGCCGACGAAATCTTATTAATTCCGTCGGCTAAGAGACACTTCACCGACGAAAACATAACCGTCGTATAGGACACCACATCCGTCGCCTAAGATTTCATAGGCGACGGAAAATAACTGTTGACAACTTCCGTCGACTAAGATATTCCTACTCGACGAAACACTATTCGTCGTCCTATTTCCGTTGGCTTAGTAAATTCTAGACGACGGATATCTTCCGTCGGTAAGATTTCGTCGCCTTAGATCTTTTTAGTCGACGGAAATTGACTGTCGACATAGTCCGTCGTCTAAGATGTTTTAGGGCGACGAATAATGTTCCGTCGGTAGAACTTGGCTTAGACGAATAATGTCCTGCTTGTCATAGTTTTCCCTCCATTCCTCAGGGTCCATGCCTTGGCTGAGAGGGTATTTGGTGGAATCATATACGCGTTTGATGAACACCATAATGTGCTTCACCTGTTGGTTCCAACACACAAGTAAATTACAACTCAAACAAAATAAGAGAACAAGCAACAAACAAAAACCAGTAGAAGTTTACTGCCCCCCAGTAAACTTCTTACCCTAATAAATCAGTTACAACTCACCATTGCCATTGCATTCTGAAAGTGGTTGTTGGTGTCGGCAGAGTAATCTTTCGTTGGCGGTAGCATTGAGTTCAGGTGAAAGAAGCATCGAGCTTTGTTGTCAATCAGGACCAAGGTATAGTGGTGGCTGACCCCGTGATGTACCGGAATGAAAACCAGGTCCTTACTGAAGATGGACTACAGAGGATTAATAATGGAAAGCTCTATATCCAATTCATTACATTTGAATTCCCCTTGTTTTCCTCCTCCAGCTAGGAACTCCTTCAGTTTTTGTTCATGTACCACCGCCGCGCGCTGTATTGATAAAAGCAAGTAGTAAGATTGTGTTAACTGAAAAAAGTAACAGAGGAGACCACGGTGCTGCGGCACGCTGTTATTTCAGGTTAGACTACTTACCGCTACCTCTATGTCTAGGAATCCGACCGAGACCTTCTTCTTTTCTATTTCCTCCTTCAACATTGCGAGGTACACCCTGATGGTCTGCATGTACAACATATATAAGTCACAAATAATTACAACAAAGAATACATCTTAGGTTACTCAAACATCAACTTTATTGCGGTTAGTAAGACCAGTAATTTTTTCTCACATTAGATGTAATCTCTCCTTCTTGAATTATTCTCTTCAAGTCATCTTTGGTAATGTCAATGATACCATCACAACACTCCCAATACCAGAAACTATGCAGACACATATAAGTCATAAGCAAGTCAAACCAGGGAACTAATTGTAATGTTATATATATATATACTAGGGAAGAATAAACTTACTCATCATTCTTGTCCTTGTTCAAATCAAACCAGTTCTTATAGTGATTCGCCACCTTTTCATCCAAGAGCTTCCATGTTGGAGTGTTGCAGTTCACTCCATCAATAACAATACGATTCTGGACTTTACGCTCCACCTCCTTTGTTCTTTTTGCTGGCTTTAGCCCTAATGGGGTGTCATACTCCCATTCTTCTTCTTTCCTCTTTTGTGCCCCATGCTTCTTCAGGTTGACATCTCTTTTAATCGAACCAGTCTCCACAGTTTGTTTTGAGCCCTTCTGCTTGACATATTTCTTGAGCCCTCTTGCTTGCTGTTCTTCATTCTTCAAGCTGGTTGCTTCATTCATTTTTTTTAAGGCCATTTCCACAGCTTGATCAACAAGTTTGTCCAGTTTAGACAGCTTGACATCGGTCGTCACAGGTTCATCGTCTTCTGGAAATATCTTTCGCAACGGAACTGGTTCTGCTACTTGTTCAAAAAACTACACAAAAGAAAACACACAAGTTATCCTCAAAAAAATGAACCAAACACAATATTTATTGGGGGTCAGTAAACTTATTTCTACTCTTACCTCTTCAGTTCCTGGTTACTCCTCTCTGCAGTTATATTCTTCCTCTTCAACCGGCTTTGACCTATCCTCCTCCTCCTCCTCCTTCTCCTCAGTTACACATTATCTATTTTGTCTGAGCATGTTTTGCCCCCTTGTGCAATTGTTTCTTGAGAGCGTTGATTTCATTTTTGTCTGCCCTCCTTTCTTTCTCTAGCTCAATGATTTGGCTGTCCGCTTTCTTTAACTTGCCGAGCAATTCAGTGTTTTTGTTCACCAGTTCTTCATTTGCTTTGGCAAGTTCTGTCAGCTTCTTCTTTATATCTTCCATCGGCAGCTCCTGTACACGTTATAACAACGAAATCGTTACTGTTAAACAATTATATACAAATAAACAAGTTTACTGCCCCCCAGTAAACTTCTACTGGGGGTCAGTAAACAACAATACATTATCTCCCTTTCAATTTCATGACAATTACACACTTAATATACCTTAATAAACAACTTTATTGCCCCCTAATAAACCCAGTAGAAGTTTACTGCCCCCCAGTAAACTTCTGCTGGGGGTCAGTAAACTTTTACTGTGGGGCAGTAAACTTCTATACACGTTCCATTTTCATTGCTAATAGTTTTACTGGGTGTTAGTAACCATTCAAACTTACCCAATCAATTGTCCTTGGTGTTCCATTGTCATCTTGCAATCATTGCCGGAACTCGTTTCCTCCTCATCCATCCATGGACCTTCTATTATGAGTTCCTGTTTTTACATTTATAAGACACAAATAAGTTTAATTTAGTTTTTCAAAAAACAAACAATACAATGCAATATATATTTTTTAATTATAAAAATGGCTATATAAATAAAATACCATTACCTCTAGCAATTCAGGTCTTCTCAAATACTCCTTTTCTTTGATGATCTCTTGTATTGACAATCTTAGAAATCTGAGACTCTCCTTCTCTTTCCCGATAATCCGCTTCTTTATTTTTGTTTTCTCAAGGAACCAGTATAGAACCAGAAGGAGGCATCCGTTCAAAACTCTTGGCTCCCCCCTTACGTGCTTGTGAAGCCCTTGGTGCAAGAATTCTAATACCTTATGTGACCAGTTGTATTTGTCGATGCCTTCAAGGTCTTCACACTTGAGTATCAGTTTTCATTCAATGTGGTTCCCGCTTCTGCTGAAAAATAAAGCTGCCATAAGGTACATTATAACCAAAGAGGCTATCTTCCTTGGATCCCCCTTCTTCTTCTGAAGCTTCCTAAGCTCTTCCATTAATGTGTCATCAATAACCTTTCTGGTGATTGCTCTTCTTGTTTGCTTTCCAAAGACAGCAGAATCTGCCACATTCTTCTTACTGCCCTTGCAGTATTTCTGGTCTATTGTGATATCCACATCCGAGCCTTCTTTGGTTATTCCAAAAATTGAATGCACGTCATGCTCCGTAATTTCAATCTCCGTGTTCCCAAATATGAAGTTTTTATTGTCACTGTTGTAGTGCCTCATTAGGATCTCAAAATCAGATTCAAGCTTCTTCACTTGATCCTCCTTAACCTTGTCCAATTTGAATGCTTCAATTATTCCCTGAAAACAAGTGCTGTTTATCAACTCCCATGATTCTTCTGGGATGCTCTCTTTATATTTATACATTAACATATAAAATGACGTCAGTGAGCACTTTTGCTGCACGTGTTTGATATTGGTCAAGTCACCTTCTCCACCTTTTTCCTTCTTCTTTCTTCCCTTTTCTTCCTCCTCCTCCTCCTCCCCTGAATCTGTCTCCGCTTGTTTTCTTTTTCTGCCTGTTGATCTTCTCTGAAAAAGATACTTTTCTGTTTCCCCCTCTTCATCTTCAGTGTAATCATCATCTTCTTCTTCTTTAGCAACGGCACCCTTCTAGACCTCTTTTCTCTTTTTCTTCGACTTCATCTTTTGTAAAACTTCTCCTATATTTTGTTCTGTCCTCATAGAAGCTACAGATTCTTAAACCGAATCCTCTTCGGTATCAGAATTCACAACTAAAGGCCTTGAACTTCTTCTCATCTTGCATATAAGTAGTAAAAACTTGCATTTATAAACTGCATATGCAAAAAATAAAGTTTACTGCCCCCCAGTAAACTTCAACTGGGGATCAGTAAACATGCAAAAATGAACTCCCTTTCAATTTCAGGGGCACAACACACAACAGATACCCATTATTACCCTAATAAACAACTTCATTGCCCCATAGTGAACCCAGTGGAAGTTACTGCCCCCCAGTAAACTTCTACTGGGGGTCAGTAAACTTCAATACATTATCTCCCTTTCATAATCATGCCAGTTATACACAACATATACACATTCTTACCCTAATAAACAACTTTATTGCCCCCCTAGTAAACCCAGTGGAAGTTTACTGCCCCCCAGTAAACTTCTACTTGACAAGAGTAAACAACAATACAATATCTCCCTTTCATTGTCATTCCAATTATACGCAGTAAATCAGTGAATGGAGCTTCAATATCATCAGATAAGTCCAAAATAAGCCTAAATGCAATAAAATTCAAAATGTACCTATTTTTATGGTTTTCCCGAGCGAGGTCGAGTGAGAGCGATTGAAGCAGATATCGATGCCGATATATTCAATGCCAATGCATAGACCATAGATCAACTTCGATCGACTGAGAGTAGGGCAGAGAGCGATTTCCTGCTCAACTAGGATTTATCTGCGGAGAGCGACGGAGTGGACATATATTTAACGAGAGAGCAACGTGGCCTGATCGATGGAATCATGGAGATCGTGAAGAACCCTAAACTAGAGATTGTTATCGAGTGTTAGAGAGAGATAGAGAGAGTGGGAGAGCTGAGAGTTCGGTTGATCGTGGAGAGTGGAGAGTGGGAGTCTGGGAGAACGTGTTAATTAATTAATGCAATAATTAAGGGTATAATATTAATTGTTAGAGGCGTTAAAACATTAATATGGGTTACTCAATAGTTTTTTCATTGAAATGGGCTTTAAAATCCTTGTTTACTGAGTAAATGTTTATTTTCCCAACAAAGTATATATATATATATATATATATATATTTCCCGTTGTATTTTATTCACGTATTTTTAATTATATATTTTTGTTTATTGTTATTATAGTGTACAACATGGACAAGAGCTGGATGCAATTAGGGAGGGGGTCCCCAGTTTATATGAGAGGCTATTTTTGATTTTCTTGAGTTCGTGCGTCTACATAGTCCTCCAGACAACGTTATTCACATATGTCCGTGCAACAAATGTCTCAATCGGAAATCAGTAACATATGAAGACATGTATTCTCACTTGGCACTAAACGGTATTTGTCATAGTTATACCACATGGACATGGCACGGCGAAAATCAAGTTCAAATGCCCACACTGGCAGAAATTCAAGCACAACATAATCCGCAGGCAGGATCTTCCAATGCTAGTTACGGGGACCCTGCTGTGATGAACCTCTTAAACGATGCCTTCCCGTTCGCCGCCTCAAGATATCAGCAAAATGTTGTTTATGACAACAACCCTGACACCTTCCCTAATGTCTCCCACATTGACCACAACAGTGATTAGATAAGTACAACAGGCTTGTACGGGAAGTACAAACCTCATTGTATCCTGGTAGTGAACATACTGTGTTGGGTACCGTCATGGAGCACATGCAGATAAAAAACAAGCAGAGAAAGAGTAACATATGTTTTGATGAGGATATTGCACTTATGAAGAAAGTGCTTCCTAAAGGTAACAGTTGTCCGGCAAATTTCGACCAGGTAAAAAGGATGTTGGCTGACCTCGGTCTTGATCACCAGAAGATAGACGCTTGCGTCAATAACTGCATCTTGTATTACAAAGACAACAAGGATAAAGTTGAGTGCCCACACTGCTACGAGCCAAGGTATGAAGCTTCCACTTCATCTAAGCAGAAAAAGCCCATTCCTAGGAAGGTTCTTCGTTACTTCCCGTTGGGTCCTCGTCTGCAGCGTCTGTACATGTCTTCACATACGGTCAAGCATATGAGATGGCACCAGGCAAGGCACCAGGGACAGCAGAGGATAGATCTGAATAATCTCACACACCCTGCAGACGGGGAGGCTTGGCAGCACTTTGACCGTTCTTTTCCCGAATTTGCTGGAGACTGTCGAAATGTCAGACTTGGACTTGCAACAGATGGATTCAATCCTACTGGAAACATGAATTTGTCTTACAGCATTTGGCATGTGATAGTATTTCCGTACAATCTACCTCCCAACATGTGTATGAGAAAGGAGTACAATTTTCTCACGCTTATGGTTCCAGGGCCGTGTTCTCCAGGAAAGTGTTTGGATATGTACATGAGACCATTAATTGACGAGCTGCAAGAGTTATGGGAAAATGGACTTCCTACTTTTGACAAGCATGGTCAAACTTCATTCATGATGAAAGCAGCTATTATTTGGACCATCAGTGATTTTCCAGCTTACGGGATGTTGTCTGGCCAACAAACTAAGGGGTACAAGGCTTGCCCGGTATGCATAGATGACGTCAATTCTAGTTGGCACGCCGAAAAAATTTGTTTCTTGGGATCTCGTAGACATCTTCCCGAGGATCACGAGTGGCGGTGGGATGCTGATGCATTTGATGGGACTGAGGAGCATAATCCGAAACCCCCAGGGAGGTCTGGTGAGTGGATTTTGGAGAGGCTTAACCAGCACTGGTTCGAATATTTGAGCACCAGTAAAGAAGTAACGAACTTGAATCCTCCCACGCCTGATGAGTTTAAGTATTGGACGCACAAAAGTGTATTCTTTGAATTGCCTTACTAGTCGACCTTGAAAATCAGACACAACTTGGACGTCATGCACATAGAAAAGAATGTTTGTGATAGCGTTCTTGGAACAATTCTGAATCTCAAACATAAGAACAAGGACACCCCCAAAGCCCGTGTTGATCTTAAGATGATGGGTATACGCCCCCAGCTATGGCTAGTAGAGAACAAAAAAACCAAAAAAGCCATAATACCGAAAGCAGGCTACACAGTCCATCCTCAAAAGAAGGCGAAAGTGTTTCAGTGGTTTGGAAACGTTAAGTATCCTCATGGGTATGCATGGAATATCGCTCGATGTGTTAAGATGGGGGACAATAAGATTAGTGGGTTGAAGACTCATGACTGTCATGTTTTGCTGTAACGTCTTCTTCCCGTGGTCATTAGACCGTATTTGCAGAGTGATGTGGTTGACACGTTAGTGGCTTTGTCCAAGTTCTTTCAGAGGATATGCGCTAAAGAGCTTAAAAAGTCTGATGTTCGGTCATTGCAAGAAGACATTGTGTACATCATGTGCAAGCTAGAGAGGATCTTTCCCCCGACTTTCTTTGACATCATGATTCACCTCATGATCCACCTTCCCGAACAAGTGTTGCTTACTGGTCCGGTACAGTATACCTGGTGCTATCCAAATGAGAGGTATGCACTCATATTTATTCTAATTAATTAATCATCCTTTCAAATTAAGATAAATGGTATTTTAAATATGTATTGTAAGAATTGCATATTTGTTTTGCAGGCAACTAGGGGATTTCAAGAAGAAGAACAAAAACAAACGTTTCCCTGAAGGGTCGATCACGGCGGCATACATTCAGGCTGAGAGCGTAACTTACTGCAGCGCCTATCTCAATGATGAAGACACAGTGGGGGAATCATCTAGAGCGGGTAGTAGCCAGCAATTCAAGCTATCAGTTGTTTCAAACGATGTTGAACCGTACGGCAGGTTAAGTAATTCTGAAAGATTAAGTAATGATGAGATCAAAGAGGCTCATTGGTCTGTCTTTCAACATTGCAAAGAAGCCGAGCGATACTTCAAGAGGCATTTGGAAATGCAGTATGTAATGAAGTCATACACAAGAGAGATTTTCCTGATTACTTCCCTATTTGGGTACGTACATTTCTATCGATCTCTATATATGATGTTACATAATGTAACAACGTTGCTCTTCAAATTGTTACAGATGATGCACATTCAACAGGAGTTTCCTGCTTCTTACGACCCGGAGTTGCACTTGTTGGCTGGAGGACCCCAAAGCCACAGAGTTCGTGCTGGATGTTTTGTGAACGGTGTTAAGTTTGTGACGTCAGAACGAGATGAAGGCCATGTCACCCAAAACAATGGAGTCATGGTTGAGGGTCTGGGTTTCAACTACTACAGGGTTCTTGTTAGTGTCATCGAACTAATCTACGGCAACCGTATGCCAGTCGTGTTGTTCAAGTGCAAATGGTTCAATACTGACCCAACCAGATGAAGGAGTACAATTCTGGATCGTGGCTTGTTATCAGTGGACTCAAACAGTGTATGGTATCACTACCAGAAGAAAGGCTTTAGCCGACGAAAATAAAAAAACCAGGCCGACGAATTTTTTTTTCGTTGGCTAATTTAAAATTTTCGTCGGCTATGGTCAACTTTAGCCGACGAAATTAATATTTCGTCGACTGAATAATTTTTTTCGTCGGCTATAGTCTGTGAACTTTAGCCGACGAAATTTTTAAAAGTTTAGCCGACGAAATTTTTCAACTTTAGCCGAAGAAATTTTAAAAAGTTTAGCCGACGAAAAATATAATTTCGTCGGCTAAAGTGCCTTATATTTGCAGATCTGGACTACAACTCATCTGGAAAAAAATACTATACGTAGAACCTTCAAACGCAAAACCTTCAAACGCAAAAAAGTCGTGAAATAAGATATGACAAGAATGGTGAAATACGTCTATGGTTGAAAAATCACGGTATTCCGGTAAAGTCTCGGTGTCGATAGTTGCGGTCAATGCAATTTACTCTTATTATTCATTATGCTGCAGATTTGGCATTTGGTGTCTGATTGACTATTGTGAAACTTTTCCGGAAACGGAACGGCGCTACGAGTCAAACTCATTGCTAATGTCATGATGTATAGGCTTTTTTGGCCATCCGAGTCCGTTTAGGGCTTCAAAATGCAGTTTTCTTATTTTCGATTAGAGTTGACAGTTTCGATCGAGTCCTTAACGTTGTCGAATTCAGTTGAATTTTTTACCATAGACATCTTTCATCATAATGATCATATCTGACGGTCGAAGTTTGGTTTGTGAATTTTAGTCATCGGAATCACGTGTCTACTATTTACCGTTATTATTCCCTATGGGGAGCCCTATCATCAGAAGGTAAATGTCTCAAAATTTTTATATGGGCTGTTGCGTCTCATCTACGTGAGAGTTTTTTGTGTGGAATGTTTGACCAAACTACGTAATATAGAGGGAGATATGAGCGTTTTCGTGTGATAAGTGACGATGGATTATAGTTGACCGTTTCGATCGAGCCCTTAACGTTGTCGGATCCAGTTGAATTTTTTACCATAGACATCTTTCGTCATAATGATCATATTTGACGGTCGAATTTTGGTTTGTGAATTTTAGTCATCGGAATCACAACGTGTCTACTAATGTTGTATAACTTGTTTAGTAGGTTATACAACTTTGTGAACCAACTCTACATAGGAAGCAAAATTATCAAAAATCTCGTGAAATAAGATGTGTTCAGAATAGTGAAATATGGCTATGGTTCAAAAATCACGTAAATCGGGTAAAGTCTCAGTGCCGATAGCAGCGGTCAACCCTATTTACCGTTATTATTCCCTATGGGAAGCCCTATCGTCGGAAGGTAAATGTCTTAAAATTTTTATATAGGCGGTTGCGTCTCATCTACGTGAGAGTTTTTCGTGCGGAAGGTTTGACCAAACTACGTAATATAGGGGGAGATATGAGCGTTTTCGTGAATTTATAGACTTTAGCCGACAAGATATTAAAAAAGTCGTCGGCTAAGGTCAAAAAATTTCAAAATTTTTTGGGCGGTAAACCAAAGTTGGAGGAAAATTTTCAAAGGACTTTAGCCGACGAAAATATATGAAAAGTCGTCGGCTAAAGTCGAAAAATTTTCAAAATTTTCAACCAAAATTTTTTGGCGGTCAACCAAAATTTTCAAAAGAGTTTAGCCGACGAAAATAAAGAATTTCGTCGGCTAAAGTTCTTTATATAGGCGAAGATGGATGGTAAGAAGTCTATTATCTGCCAGATTTTCTTCTCGGCCTAACTCCGCCGTTAAGCCACCGGAGATCGCCACACTTGTCCCAAAAGCTTCGCCGTCGTCTCTACTTCATTGTTGGATAGGTGGTGCATCGAGTGGCGCCGCCGTGAGGGATAAATCGAGCTCCAAAACTCCGCCGGTTCGGATTCGATGTCGATCGAATTTCTCTTTCCTTAGGTCACCATTTGGTGAGTTCTATATATGGATAAGTTGAGTTGATTAGTACTACATTCCCCTACAATTTGGTAGCTCGATTCGGTGTGTGTGAAGAGAATCGAAGATTTGAAGTTTTTAGGGTTTAAAATTGGGGATTTATATATTTTGAGTCGATTGACCTGTTTAGGCTTAGAATTGAGCTTCGACTTCTTCTAGAAAGTTGTTCGAAATGTTGAGAGGAAGATTCTGTCAAATTTTGGTCGTGATTAGAGGTGGCCGAAAGTTTCTGCAGTTTTTTTTTTCAAAACCCAGCAACTTTAGCCGACGATATTTAAATACTATATTCGTCGGCTATAGTATTTTTTAATTTTTTTTATAAGGTTTAGCCGACGAAATATAGTATATTTTGTCGGCTATAGTTATTTTTTTAAATATTTTATAAGGTTTAGCCGACGAAATATACTAAATTTCGTCGGCTATAGTTTTTTTTAATTATTTATTACACACTTTAGCCGACGAATATCTTAATTGTTACGTCGGCTAAACTCTGGGAAAAAAACTGACGACATATTTTTCGTCGGCTAAAGTCATCGCCGACGACCTTTTCCCGACGAAATCTTAGCCGACGAATTAAGCTAACAGGCCGACAAAACTTTTTCGTCGGCTAAAGTGCTTGTCCTGGTAGTGTATGATAATGAGCCGTTTATTCTTGCCACCATGGTGAAACAAGTGTTTTATCTTGATGATCCGGCTATGGGTGAGGGTTGGAAAGTGGTGCAGGTGATGTCACATAGGAATATTTGAAGTGCAGCTACACTGGGAGAGGATGATGAGAGTGGGCCCAGTGAACCAATAACAACTGATCAACCGAATGAACCATATCAAGAGGATTCTCCACATGTAGTCCCTGATACTGAGGATATTCGTGTCATCAACCAACACGTTCCGGATATCATAGGTTACCTTCCAATTACACCATCTGAACTGGTCTCACTACAACGTCGCAACCCCAGTCATGATGACGACGGCTTCATAGATGACTAATACATAGAGGATGATGAGTATTCTGACCAAACTGAGGAGGATGATGATTCAAACGACTCAGATTATCATGAGTACGATTGGTATATATTACGATTATTCGGACGACTCTAAATATCATATGTATTTTTTAATTTATAATTAACTATGTACGTACGTACATACGTCAAACCATTAATTATATAATATATTCATGCAAATTTCCATTGTAATTTTTAAAATGCATATATATATATATATGTATGCTTTTTTAAGTACGAATACTTACGTGGATTTATAATTGGGTTTAGTTTCAAAAGTTATTTCATGCTCGGAGGCTAATATAATAAAATTATGGAAATTTTTAAAAATATACATAGTCGACGAAATTTGAATAATTCATCGCCTTAATACTCTTAAGGCGACAGAAAGTGGACTTTCCGTCGCTTAGGATTCCCGAAATATTAGTCACATTTTAAAAATTTTATGTTACTTAGGCGACGGAAATTGTATAAGTCGTCGGCTTGGTTAACCAATGCCACGGAAAATGTATTTTCCGTCGTGTAGGATCCCCAAATATTAGGCGGGTAAATTTTGCGCCTTTGTTTTTCCCCGAAATTTCGTATTACGACACAAATATTTGTCTTAGTGAGTTTAATTTAAAACCTATACTAACTCCCTCGCGCAATCCACAATCCCTAATTCACACCCACAATTCCCAATTCCCAAATCCCACCAGAGCTGCGCCACCAGACCCCATCCACGCATCGGCAACTGATTAAAGTGCGCGGATCCACCCACGTCCTCCACTCATCGCCACCGCATCCACCCGCCGCTCCGATCTCTCTTCTCTCACTTTCTCACCGCCGCTCCGATCTCTCTGCTCTCACTTTCTCACCGACGCTCCGATCACTCTGCTCTCACTTTTTCACCGCCACTCCGATCTCTCTGCTCTCACTTTCTCACCGCCGCTACGATCTCTCTGCTCTCACCTTCTCACCGCCGCTCCTTTTGCAGGTCCGTATTCTCTCTCTTCTCAGTGTCTGAATCGTAAACAAATTCGTTGATCGTGTTTCATTATTATTATTATTGGGATTTTTTTAATTATCCGAAAAAAAAG
>NC_020496.1:32818423-32830617 GCF_000184155.1 Fragaria vesca subsp. vesca | reverse complement strand
TGTTTGATCGTTTCGGTCATTATGATCAATGATCATGGGGGTCAGTAAACTTCTACTGCCCCCAGTAAACTTCTACTAGGGGGTCAGTAAACTTCTACTGCCCCCAGTAAACTTCTACTAGGGGTCAGTAAACTTCTACTGGGGGTCAGTAAACTTCTACTAGGGGTCAGAAAACTTCTTCTGTGGATCAGTAAACTTATTTTGGGGGTCGGTAAACTTATAATGGGGGTCAGTAAACTATCAGTACAATATGTCTCTTTCATTTTCATGCCACTTACACACAACATATATCCTCTTGTATATTAAGTATATATCATAATGTAATAATGTATTTTCACATGTTAATTGTAGCTCCGGCCCCGAAAAAGAAGCGGGGTTTTTGTTTTGGAAAGAAGGCGGAGGATATCGTTCAACAAACAGGGCAGAAGATCAAGCTGGAGTATTGCCCCCGTGTAAAAGGCTCTAGCGTGAGGGGGATAAACAGCTTGGTGGCACATGATATCGGTTGCGCCATACGGAGTCTGGTGGGAATGAGGGCAAGCACGTTCTACCACCTTGATCAGACTGAGAAGTGGAAGGTGTGGAATGCAATGTCGGTAAGTAACTGAAAAGTATATGAAAAGTAAATTTACTTAATTACATTTATTTGATAACATATATATGATTGCTTATAATTGGAAGGCATGAACTGACTGAATTGACATCTCTATGTTGATAAAATTTCATGTCTAAAGATATGTTTGCATAAGACTAAGTTGTCTTATAAAGTGAAAATGTTATGAATATGTGTAAAGTATGATTGAATGTGTGTAAAGTATTGTGTGTTGATATGAATTGAAAGATGTGTTTTGTGATAGTAATTGGCTGTTTTATTTTATTTTTCAGTGCTTAACATGGGATTTTTTATTTATTTCTTACTTAGCCGAAGTACGAGTGGGATGAAAATGATGAGCCAATGTTCAATTGGATACTGAAGAGGGCACAGGAGAGGTACAAGGACTGGAAGTACCAGTGTCACAAAGCTTATCTGAACGAAGGGCCCTCTGGCATGCCAGTAGATTTCATTAGGAGAGAGGACCAGTGGGAGTTTCTATGCGAGCACTTTGAGTCAGATGCTTTCAAGGTGATTTTTTTTAATTACCTTCATTGTTTCCCTTGTATTTTATTATTAGCCCATTCATGTATAGTTATGTATTTATAACTTGAAATGTGAAATGTGCAAGATGTTAGAACTAATCTATTTAATGTTTTTTCGTGTATATATTAGAGACTCTCCTTGGCAAACAAGCGGAACCGTGGGGAGAAGACTATGCACCACCACACGGGGTCTTCTCCTATCATCTACACAATGGAGGAACTCAGAATACAAGGCGAGCAGCTTTCAATTATCAAAGGTTTTGGGAAGACCTATGTCAGGGCCGGTGATTAAGATACAATCAAGAAATATGTAAGTGTCTTTCCTTTTACTAGAATGTAAGCTTAGCAAATGGTTCAAGCATGTGTAAATCCGGCTATTGGTATATATATGAGACCATTAAGTTGAATGTAGGCACTGTCCAATTAGAATGTTATGTTTTCCTGCTTCTTCCAAAACAAAACAAAAAGTGTTATTATCATTGTCATTAATTAAGATGTATAGTTTTATGGAGCAATAAAGTTGTTTATTAAGGTATCTGTTGTGGCCATGCAACTGAATTGCAAGTTTACTGACCCCAGTAGAAGTTTACTGGGGGGCAGTAAACTTCTACAAGGTTTACTAGGGAGATAATGAATTGCAAGTTTACTGACCCCCAGTAAAAGTTTACTGGGGGGCAGTAAACTTCTACAGGGTTTTCTAGGAAGCAATAAAGTTGTTTATTAGGGTATCTGTTGTGTGTTGTGGCCATAAAACTGAAAGGGAGATAATGAATTGCATGTTTACTGACCCCCAGTAGAAGTTTACTTGGGGGCAGTAAACTTATACTGGGTTTACTAGGGAGCAGTAAAGTTGTTTATTAGAGTATCTGTTGTGTGTTCTGGCCATGAAACTGAAAAGGAGATAATGAATTGGAAGTTTACTGACCCCCAGTAGAAGTTTACTAAGGGCCAGTAAACTTTAACTGGGTTTACGAGAGAACACTAAAGTTGTTTATTAGGGTATCTGTTGTGTGTTGTGGCCATGAAATTGAAATGGAGATAATGAATTGCAAGTTTACTGACCCCCAGTACAAGTTTACTGGGGGACAGTAAACTTCTACTCGGCTTAATGAGTTTACTGACCCCCAGTAGCTTATTCCCTGTTTATTATGCAACCAGTAAACTTTATTATGGAAATGTTGAGCTGCATGTTTTGTTTATTAATTGATGTATTTTAAATGTAGAATGACATGGTTGATGAGGTCAATAAATGAAATGATGCATTTAAGGAACAACATCCTGACGCGATGGAGGAGGAGATTATGGAAAGTGTTCAGTCCCAACAAATTGAGGTGTTGGGTAAGGTGCTCAAAACTCGGAAAGGAAAGGAGATCAGAGGGATTGGACGAGGAGGCGAGCGAGACTTGAGCCTTTCTTCAAATAGTTCCACTTCACGTAGTCGTCCTCCTAGAGTTGATGAGCAGCAACTCCAAGAGGTGCAGGAGCGCTATGAGCAGAGACTAAAGGAATCAAAGGAGCGTGCCCAGCAGCAGTTCCAAGAGGTCCAGCAGCTTGCCCAACAGCAATACCAAGAGGTCCAGCAGCGTGCCCTGTGTGCCGAGTCTATGTGTAGTGTTGTACAGTCCCAAGTTGCAGCCATATATGCGCACCTAGGTATGCCACCTCCTCCTCCTCCACAATTTCCTCCTCCTCGACAAGCTTCCCCACAAAACAGTGATGATAGAGGCGACAACGTGTAGGATTGGACAACAGTGCCCCTTGGCATTATTCATAGTATATATTGCTACTGTATAATGATTAATATATCTGTGTTTGATTATTGTTAATAATTTGTAATAAAAAATAAAAAATAAAAAATTTAGTGTCTTTTCACCATAAATAAAATAACTTGGTCGACGGAAACAGTAACCTTCGTCGCCCAAGGTAAATATCATGAGCGACGGAAACAGCAATATTCGTCGCAATTGATATTTACATTCAGCGACGGAACTCAACCCTTCGTCGCGCAAGAGAAACAACCCAAGCGACAGAAATAGTAACATTCGTCTCCCAAGATGAAATATCTAGGCGACGGAAATAGTAACTTCTGTCGCTTAAGAACAACCTAACCGACGAATTCAAAGAACAATCGTCGACTAAGAACTATTTCGTATTCGTCGGATTACAACTTTACCGACGAATTTTCCGTCGCCTAAGAACGACTCAGTATTATTCGACAAACATATATACCGACGTAGTTCCGTCGGTTAAGAAAAAATTTTTATTCGTCGCGTAGGAATTCTTCCGACAAATTTTTTTCGTCGATAGGGACATTTATTGACGAATAAATTTGTCGACAAGGCATGTCAGAGTTCGTCGGGTTGGATCGTTCACGAAAAACTTCAATTCCGTCGCGTAAGTGTCTACCTCACGACACTTAAGCGACGGAACTTAAACGACGAATGATCGGTCTCCTAGGATCTTAGGCGACGAATATTGCTTCTTAAGCGACGGGTTGATTCCGTCGCCTATGACGAGATTTCCTGTAGTGTAATGACTAACGGAGGAGTTCCTCTTTCGAGTTCAACATTTTTCTGAACATAGAAAGCTGGGCAAGACTAAGGGGATTTACTAGGACAGATAATATCTTTTTTGAGTAAATCATTGATTTCATTTTTACAAAAGTCCATAATCTCATGATTCATTTGGATTGGACGAGCTTTAGTACGAATATTTTTCTCATTAAAATTTTTAATGTAAGGAAGAGAAACAATATGTTTTTCCTATGCCAAAAGACAGTAGGAATGTCAGAACATATTTCATTGATAATTTTCTCTTCAAAATTTTTGATTTTTTGCTGAAGAAAAGAGTCTTGGAGTTGATTTTCAATTCTTTTAAAATTAATTTCTTCTTGAAGAAAGATTATTTGTTTATTCTTTGCTTGGATGCAATTAAGAGTTTTTGAAATATTATTTTCTTGAAATGCCTTTAGGGTATGAATTTCAAGGTTAGAAAGAAAAGTAAATTTGACTGGTTCATCAAAAGGGTAGGTAATAATACCATCATATTCGGTTTTGAAGGGGTAAATTAAAGTAATGAAAGGGAGTCCTAAAATTACTTTATCAATTAAATTTTTTACTAAGACAAATGGAGTTTTAAAACAAACATTATTTTGGCATATATGGGCTTTAGGAATTTCATATTTAATATCCATTTTTGTTCCATTGGCTGATCGTAAAGACTCTTTTGTTTTTTCAAAATATTTTGAAGGTATTAAGCCTTTTTGGATGCAGTTAAGATCTGCACCGGAATCAATAAGGGTTGTTATTGTTATTTGGAAATCTTTTATTTTGAGTGTGACATTAGTGTACCATTTTTTAAGCTGGATTTGGCGTATGGTACTAATAGTATTGTTTTCAGAAATTTCAGCTTCATTATTTTTGGGGAAAGGATTTGGAAAATGATTTTCAGGGGGATCTTGTAATTTAAGAAATTGGTTATTTATTTTTAGTAAGTTCAATTCTTGTTTAATTTCTTTATTGTCATTTGTAAGTTCTAAATGCGTTTGTTGTAAAGTATGTATTTGACTCTTGATTGTTTTGACCTCATGTTGCAAATCTTGGATTGTTATTTCCTTTTTACTAGTAGAAAATTTGTCAAAAGTTGTAGTAAGGCTAATTTTTGTGGGGGCGGATTGACTATATTTTCTTGGGTAATTAATTTTTTAAAATTTTTAAGGTACTCAGCCTTAAGTTTAGGATTATCTATTTTACTTATTAAATCAATTAATAGTTCTTCTTGTTCTTCCTGTTTTGAAAGAACATTTATCGTTTTACAATTACATGCATGGGGAAGAATGTTCATTGGATTCAGAGGAAGAGGATTCCATCAATGTGATGTCTTCTTCGCTCATTTCATTTTCTGAATCAGTATTTCGTAATTCTAAAGTTTGTATAAGTTTCTCTTTTTCTTCTTGATTGATTTTTAGTTGATTAATAGTATTTTTAACTAGATAGTTATTTGCAAAGTGATCGGTCTTGTTGCATTTAAAACATTTAGTTGTACTTTTATCAAAAGTTTTAGTCTTTTGTTGACGATTTGGTTTTTTGGACCAATTTTTGCGAAATTTGTTTTTTGAATAAAATTTGTTTGGCTCAAAATTACTTTTATAAGGTGTAAATTTTCTTTTTGAATGGTATGGAGTAAATTTATTGCTTGCTTTTTTTTCTTCTTGAAGGAGGTAAAGAAGGTAAGCCATATTGTTCACAAAAGTTTCCTAGTTCGTATTTAGCTGTTTTCTTATCTGATTTCATTTGAGCATTTAGTTTCATATCTATACACATTTTTAATCCTTCTTTTTGGATAACTGTAATTATATTTCCATAAGTTAAAGAATCGTAATTAATATGACATGTTTCATTACTAAGGACTTGTCTGATTTTATGAGCAAATAACTTTGGAAGACCATTTATGGATTTTTCTTTCCAAAATGGTTGGTTACTATCGTCTCTAAGCATGACTCGAGAGATAAAGACATTTTTGTACCATTTGAAATCACTTAAGGTAGGACACCTAAAGTTACTAAGTTGATCATGAATTCTGGATGTAATATGACTAGGGGTCCCTATGAAATGTTGGATGATTGTGTAAAATAAGGTATTAACAGCATCAGAAATTCTCATTCCTGTGCGATCGTCAAAAAAGTCTCATCTTCATCACGTTTGATGGCATGTTTAATGGATGATCTAGAATTAAGAGTGAGATGTTTTTCCCACCAGGAATGAAGCATTCCTGTAAATCCTGTGGAAAATATGTCAATGATTTCAGGCTGGCTGAAATTATGATTAGTGACATAACTATTAGCTGTTATAGACATGTGATGTAATTTATTTAAGAGTTCTTGTTCTGATAAATTATCAATGTTCCATTCATAAGTTTTATTAGAAGAAAAAACTGAGAATTGATTATTAGGATGATTACTAGGTTGTATATCTAAAGGGAGAGGACGTTCTGTCCAAGTTTTAAAAGGTTGCTTCTTTGGATGAACTATTTTGTCTAGTTTTAAAGATTCTATATTTAAAGTTTGAAGGATTTGATTTAATTCTGTAGTTTGACTAGTGTTGCTAGAATCGCTATCAGATGAAATTGATGAAGATGTTTGTTGGGTATGAATTACTGCAATTCTACTTGGTTCGGGTGTTTCAGATTTTTATTTTTCTAACATTTGTTCAATCTTTTGAATCGAAGAAGTAGGTTTTAGGCTAGGTTTATTTAATTCACTGAAATGAACTAATGGAGTTTCTGTTTTAAGTTGTGGTAGGATGTTGACTTTAGAGGATATGTTGTCAACCTTTGTTTCTATTTTATCTAACTGAGCTCCTATGGTTACTAGACTTTGATTTGTGTAATTATTTTGTTCAATAATTTTTTGGTTTCTGGGTTAATTTTATTAGTCTCTGTATCTTCTACGGCGATTTTAAAAGGTGAGGCTATGATTGGACTGTTAAGATAATCAATTATCATTGTTTCAACCGGAGGATGACTAGAAACGACAGAACTATTGCAGGTTTTCCATCTTGCTTTTGTTAATGTTTGAATGATTTTTGGGTTGTTTAGTTTATCTAAAAAATCAAGGAAGAATATTTCAGATTTTGTTTTAAGCATAAATGTTTGCCAATCACTTCATCCCAAATTATACAGAAAATGAATCTCAAAATATTTCAGCCACAGATGAAGACCAAACTTCTCCAACTGCTTCTGATTTTTTAGTTACTCCCCCACTAAATCCTCAATTAAGCACACTTACCCAACCTTTCGTAATCAACTATTCTAGATTAAATAAAAATCTTGAATCAAAAGAAAATATCCTTAGGAGAAACCTGTATAGAATGAAGTTTCCTTTCATAGATCAACGAAAACAACTATTTAGTGATTGGCAAACATTTATGCTTATCATCCTTGTAATTCTGTAATTTTTTCATGCAGATCACTTCATCCCGAACATTGCATAAGCTGTAGGAAGCGATCAAATTTAGAAGAATTATGAATTTATGAAATCAAGATATGTCTAAAAGAGAAAACATTGTAAAATAAACTCAGGAAATGATCACACGGTCTTTGCTCTAATTATTGTGATTCAAAATAAAATCAAACAGTGTTTGAAACATATCCCAAAAGTGTAAGCCGGAAACTGTAGTGGCTTCATAAACTGTAAAATTTTCAAAGGCAGGAGAAAAAGTAGGATGAAAGAAGATCCACCCCCTAAGTTGGTTTTCCTTTACCTTGAACAAATTAACCCAAGGCTGTTGTTTTCTCACCTTAACATGAATCTCAAATGGTAGCCTCCTTCTGCAGATGTTACCAATAGTTAAGTCAACAACGATCAAGCATGTATGTATGTTATCAAATCTGATACATAAGCCAGATTTCAAATCTCAAACATGTTAAGCAAATAATTCATCTTACAAAAAGTTTTGAAACTTGCAGTTCAGACCCTAAACTTTCAACTGCTCAGCAGGGAATGAAAAATGAAATGTTCAAACAAAGGCAGTATTTAAACTTAAAAGGCATGGTAATAAAACAGAAGTAACTGATTTTCAGAAGCTAGAAAATAACCATACATCTAATGCTCTTCATTTTTTGATGTTGGCTTCATTTTTTCACCTTCATCAAGGTTAGATGTCCTCCATGCTATATAAAAGATAAAGGCAATAGAGTGAAAAATAGATACCATATGACAATAAGAGTTGCTAACCCACATAAAGAGAAATTTAACCACATAAAGCGGAGTAAAACTCAGCAAAATGATTCAGTTCTATTGGGTATATTTAGTAGCATGATCACATCTGTAACAGATTCGAGGCATTCACGTAAGCCATAATTGGGAAACGAAGGGCCTAAATTAGAGAGAGTAAAACTCGTAGGATTTGGAGCAAAGAAACAAATGTGGGCACTAACCTCCATACTTTCCTTGAAATCAGACTTGTTAACCATAATTAAAATCTGGAAATTCTTGTGTCTTGCAATTTGGAGGAAGATATAAGAGAACCCAACAACAATTTGCATCTCCCACATAGAAAAGGTAAGAAGAAAAACAATACAGGATCTGTTACAAATTTTACAGAAATGACAACAGAGAAAAGAACAAACTTACTTTACTTTCGATGATGCACGGATGCACGTAAATACACTATCTGACCGATTACTGGCACAATTCATATTAGTAGCAGCTACTTTTCTGTTAGCTACACCCTGAACTATCTCATTGATTACTACTGGAAATTATAAAATGTTTTCCACTGAAGCTAGGGAACTACTCAAAGTAAGCAGAAGCTAAAATTTTCTCAAATTCCAAAACGAACTTTTAGGATTTGTGGTGACTAAATTATTGATTGCTTGGACAAACTGTGTGACAACCTCCTTACCTGTGCCTCCTTGTACACAATTTATTGCTTACTTTTAGCTTCTAATTAATCCTATTACAATTAACAGACTGCACACAAAGCTATGATCAAAACCAAGGGCATTCAAAACCTTGTATATATTCTAATACTTATGTTTGACCTTACTTCAATAGTAATTAATGGACATGCAGAAGAGAAATGCTATCCTCACTTGGAACGACACATAACCCACAACAACATACATTGAAGGCTTGGATCAAGGCATAACTAATAAGGATTGGCTAAGAAAGAAATTAAAGTTCAAATGCTAAACACATAATCGATACCCAATAACAATCTTCAAAGCCGATGAGAAAAAATGACGAACTGAATTTACCCCAAAAACTATGTATCGGCAAGCAATCCCCCTGAAATTACCCTCCTCTTCTTTCTCAGTCGGCTGAAGAGAACAAAAATTTAAGATCTAAATTCCATTTTTAGAGAACGTTTAATAAATTCATTTTACATATCAGAAGTCTGCATCCACATAACTATGAAACTTTGGATGCAAATTACTAACCATTTTTAGATGCAAACATATATGATATGTAATACTACTTGCGTTATTATCCTGTATTATATATATGTACTTTCTTGTTGTATGAGATGGTAGTTGAATCCTCGTATAATTAGATCATTCATTCTCATTTTTGTCAGCAATAGACCATTCATTTTGATCCACATTATTTGTTTACATGATTCAGTAACATATAGTTCACAAAGCCTTTTAACATTAAAGGGATACCAAAACAAAATTGCAGTGGGGGCAAGAGAACTCACTATAGTGTCAGCAATAACATTGTATATATCTCCACCTATAGCACCTGCGAGAAAAAAAAAAAATAAAATTCATTAAATAAGTTATTTGCGAAAGCATGGAATTTCCTCTTTGAAATAGACTCAAACAACTACTTTACTTTGAGCAGTTTTGCAAGCTCAAAATCACTGACAAAGGATTGAAAATGAAATTCAATCTTACACTCCCCTCTATCTTCTTCAACTTTCCAAGTGTTGAAAAAAATAACATACATAGAACTCACTTGTTCACAATTAACAAAGACAACAGCCAAGTTCTCTTCAGTAACCTGAAAATGAAGAAAAGAGAATGTCAATTGTAACAAATGTTAAATGCAAAGGCAGACAACAACTCAGCACGTTTGGAACCAAAAACAAACCACCAAACTATACTTACATGTTGCTCAAAACTGGAAACATAAACAGGACTCCTAACCATCTCCTATGTTGTGCCAAGCTTAATTTGTATTACTTCCTTCTTGTGGGTTAATTACAGTTGCCATTCTTCTTTAGCTAAACTTAGAACGAAACGCATGCAATTAGCTATCTACTTTCTAATGGAAATGTAATAATTATTTTTGATGGTTTAGTCCTAACTCTCACAAACCCAATTCAATAAAAACAGCAGACCTACTTCCATTTTGATCAATGTTAGATCAAACACAATCCCCCAAAACGATCTGCAAGCTATTGCGCACACAAAGCTCTCCAATTATCTCCCTATCCCTCTCTTTTACTATGTATCGATCGTTGATGAAAGAGAGCTTCATAACATCAACAAATCTCAAGATATCAAGCTCTCCAATTGAAGAACACACATGTCATATGACATATACGGCAGAGAATTAGATGCACCACACCAAATTGCAGCAAAAATTCAAAGCAACCGAACAAAAAAGCAAACACTGAAAACGGAAAGCAGAGATAATAAAAAACAAAACAGAAAAGCAAAGCAGTAAGAAAATCCATACCCTCCAACGCCGGAGACGATTGACGGAAGCGTGCTTGGTCCTGGGAATCTCAAACACATTGTTGGACTCCTCGTTGTCGCCGGAACGGTTACTTCCAGCTTCCACGTCATAGTTTTTCTGGATTCGGCGAGTCAATAGATGGCACCGTCAAAATTTATAAAGCCACACCTTCCTCACTCATCAAATACCAACACAGTAAGCACACCTGGATTTAGATTTATAAGCCCTAACCAAAGTCAGGAAGAAAAATTACCTCAAAAGTAATCGATGGCTTGCTTGGGTTGTAGATTTAAGACGTACAATCGAGCAATCCTTCAGATTTTGGAGATTCAAGAGAGATAGAAAGCTGGGGAGGAAAACAGATCAGGTGAGAGAGGAAAAGTGAGGCGAATTTCAGAGAGACAGAGAGATCTTGGGTGAGGGAAAGTGAGAAGAGCAATTCTTCCCGGATAAATCGAGAGAAAGCGAAAGAAATCGAGAAATCGAGAAGAGTCTAGAGAGTTTCTGGGATGGAGACAATTCAAGGGCAGAAACCGTCATTTTACTGTCATTAGTGAACAGTAATTGTCCCTGACGGAAAATAGATATACTGGAAGATGTTTAATTACATAATGAATATATTTTATATTGAAATGAAAAAGGAAAGGCCAACAACTCTCAAACCATGAGTAATGTAGTTATTTATAGTGGCTCGGCCAGGTTCTGTCATAGCTACCTTCCTCAGCATATATTTTGAAAGTAGTAGCAAGGTGCTCAACATGTTATTATCGTTTGTTTTGAGAAGGAAATGTGATAACAGAGCAACCTGATAAAAGAAGTCTTGAAAAGAAGAAGAATAATAAACATCTATATAGAAGCATATAGCAACAATAAGTCTTCTGAAAACAATTAAATATATATATATAGCAACAATATGTAAGTACCAAAAATAGAGATTGCTTTACCTTATGTCCCTTTTCTAATTCTTTGCGCAGAAAATCAAGACTGAATTTGAGATGGCTTCCCAAATATTTTCCCTCTGTAATAGAACAACAATGTCAGTCAGTCACTGTCCTCTTTCTTGGTTCACACCAACTTGTCATCAATGACAGAGCTTAATTTCAGCTACAAATTCCAAACCATTGTTGCCGGTTGCCAAGGAACAAAATTGGAAGTAACCCAAGAAGTTCATGAAACATGGAAATACAATTTAATAGGCATTATTTGTCTGTTAAATTTCCCAAACTGCACTCATCCAGGATCTCTCTATAAATCCTTTCAATTTTGTAAAAACAGACGAACCAACTAAATGATACTGTACAAATGAGAACCCAAAAAGCAATCTTATTTCGACAAAAAAAAATGCAGAATAAAAAAAATAGAAGTTAAATTGAAACCTGAAAACGAATAATGAAGCCGTCCCCTTAACCGATGTAGAATCGTTGAGCTTCTGAATTGCATAACCTGGAAAACTGCAAACTTCAAATCGCTGCATCAACAAAACTCAAAATTAACTTTCATCTCTGACTCTTTATCAATAAGAAAACGCAGAGGAATCACATGCAACTTATATTCACTTTACAAATTTATTATTGTAATCAAAGCCATACTGATCCTTTTGGGGGCATGAGAGCATAGATATTGTATATATGTATAGCAAAAGTTCAAGTTCTTTAAGTACTGTACACTCTGTATTCAAAGTAAATTTCATCAAACATGAATACTACTGTGTAAAGCAAAGAAAGCAGCTATGCACGTGTTCCACAACTAATCAAGGAATGCATATGTTCCACACCTGTCATCTTAAAAATTTCTCACTTATGAAGGGCATTATCAACTGGAAATTGAAATGCATAGGAGACATGAACAGAAAAAGAAAAAAAAAAAAAAA
>NC_020496.1:32814783-32818403 GCF_000184155.1 Fragaria vesca subsp. vesca | reverse complement strand
CTGGTATACAGTGACGGTTTGGAGTAAGTATAAAATACTGGAAAAATACTGAAGCCGGGAATTATATTGGCAAATGAATACTAATAATCAAAAAGCTTAAACGTTTGGGTGATTGGGAGGGAGAGGGAGATGGGTTTTACCTGAGGAAGATGAGTGATTGTGCTTGGAGTGCTCTGCGGCTGCTGCAACTTACACCAAAATGGCTCTTATTTACGGTTTCTGAAATTTTTGTGAGGTATAGGTTTTAAAGGCGCTTCAATGGGCCTCCCTCATATATCTGAAACCCATTTAAAAGATTTGGACTACCATGTCAATAAGAGTAGCGCCCTAATCAAAACTCCCAAACTCCCAAGAGAGGTGATCAGCAAAATCAAACACCTCCTGCATTGAATTGCCCAAAAATTAAACAGATAAGATGCCCATAAACCTGAATTCAGCAAGAACAGAAGAAAACATCCCACCAAGCTTACAAAAATCTCAATTGAAACAGTTTACTTGACTAAATTATGGCTCACTATGCTTGATCGAACACCTCCTGCATTAAAATTATTGCATAAAGAGGCTAATGTTGTATTATTAGAAAATCTGGCATGTTTGTTATAGAATAATCAACATTGACCACATAGTTAAACACTTAAATCTGGCAGATTAAGTCATCTTGCCTGATTTAACCTTCTTTACCCATTTAGCGTGACAATTTTTTCATCATCCTTGATTGACATGAACACCCTGTAACTGTGTAGGAGATGATAACAAAAATGAAATAAGAGCAGATGATGAAAGTAAGGTGATAAACATTTGATATATGGTCATGTGTCAATAAAGACTCGAAAAAGAAAGGAAAAAAGAAGAAGAGAGAGTATAAGTAAGTTTTGCGTAAAGTTCTATTGTAAGAACATCTAACTCCTATGTTCACCTCAGATTCATTATTTATTATAATAGATGTAATATAGGATAAAATGTATAGTTATGGATAGTGGTAATGGCATCTGGCTCTCGTATTAGTTGAGTGCTTCTTTATGAGTGGTTTATGTCCGATTAGTTTAAAAGGTGAGCCTGCGATAAATCCAAGCAAAAACTTGAGATCAAAGGAATCCAGGTCTACACACCATATAATTATTTAATAACAAAAGTCCAGCAAAAATACAGGGAGCTATATAACTAACAAAGAAGAATAATAATTGTGAAGAAAAAGAATTTTAAAAACTGTGCTACATCATGGGACTAATGTTGTAGTTGCCTTCATAACTTTCCAGTACAGGAAAACAATTGCAGAAGCTGTGAACCAATACTTCATTATAACATCTTGTTTGCTTGGCAATATGTACTTGATGAGGGATAAATTATAATGGTCAAAGTTTGGTAAAGTAATTTAAGATGGTATAGGTAAACTGCACACCATGATGTTGACAAATAAGCTCATCATTGTATGGCTTTTCTCTCAGCTATCTAAAGCAATTTGGAGCTGAGCAACGCTTGTACCACCAACCATTGAGTTGAAAATCTTAGGACTGAAGCATTGCAGTAGATTGTCTTTATACAATATGTAAATATGGTATTATATATATGGTATTTGTAGAAAGAGGTAGATGTTGTTGAAGATACTGAGAAAAAGAGTATTTATTTATATACAGTGAACTGTATAGCTCATAGATAACTATAATAAACATTCATAATAGAAGCAGATTTGTTTATAAAAAAATTTCATGTCAAACCAAGTTTTTTGCCAAAACTTATAAATAAAAGCTTCTACCATGTAATTGAGTTCATTAACATTCAACCTATTTTTTTCTCATTGAGTTCTTTAAGATCAAGAAATCTGAGATAAGAGCTGTCCATTTGTAATCAAAAACTCTAGCAGTTTATTTATCCACTTTACTAATAACAACATGGTTAACTATACAATGTAAATGCAAGTTCTTGTAACATATATGCACACACAAAATACATTATATTGCATAAGGCACATAATATTGCAAAAGAGTAAAAGAAAAACACAGACAAATTCTAAACAATAGGTATTTAGTGAAAGATAACATAACCGTTACCTTCAAAACAGAAGCTGCTTTAGCGAACTTCTCCTTAACTATTGTCTAGTATTACTGACCTTGGCACCTGAAATGCAATCAAACAATCAACAACAAAAAAAAAATTTATTTTACTGCAGAATACCAATATCTCCAACTTATCAATGCACAATGAGAACAAAATAAATACCTCAAAGCATTCCAGCTGAACTCTATGTTCAATCTGTTAAGATATATATGATCATATGATATTATCTTATCAATCAAATACTTAATTATATGATTACTTTTTGGATGTATATAAAAAGAGTAATGACATATTCATCTTTGAAATTTATACAAAACCCAGCTAGTTATCTAACCAGAGCTAGTAATACTAATACCTATCTGAAGATTTATTGTACAGAAATCCAAATTGTCTAGAAACGCAAAGATCAAGAAAAGAATTAAACGAAAGAAAGAGGAAGAGGAGAGAACAACAAAGATCGATGAAAAAGAGGACAAATACAGTCTTACCCACTGATGCTGGCGATCTTGAGGAGAAACTGTATCCATGAATTAATATATGAATTAGTTATCTATAAATCAATTCAAAACAAAACTAATTGCATCCATCAAATTTATAATACAAAACCAAATCTGAAAACTTCAACTACACAAAATAAAAATGAATTAAAAAGAAAACAAAAAGAAACTAAAATAGGAACTCGAACCCAATTACCGATCGATGACAGTTGAGGAAGACGCAAATTGAAGTATTCAAGAACACTACCTACTCTCCACTTCTTCCTCCACTGTCTTTGCTCTCCTTTTTCTGTCTATTTGTGACAGCTGAAGAAACGCGAGAAGATCAGTAGCCGAGCGAAAGAACGCTCGGGAACAGACCAGCAAGGGCAGGGCAGATATAATAACAGAAATTGAAAACTTACCAAGAAGGAGAACGATCTCCTCTTCCTCTCTCCCTCTTTCTTCCAAATCGCCTCTCTCTCTCTCCCTACGATTTCTCTGATCTCCTCTTCCTCTCTCCCTCTATCTTCCCAATCGCCTCTTTCTCTCTCTCCCTACGATTGAAAACCAAGCTTTCCGTATCCACCCTCTCTCCGCTGCTGCTCTTCTCTCTCACCTTTTCTAGGACCTTCGTTTCTCTCTGTGCCAAGAAGACGCGAGAAGACTCGCGAAAGAGCAAAGGAAGAAAAAGTACAGGAAGAAAAAGCCCAAGCCCGATCCCGAGCCCGAGCGAGATGCAGCCCAGGCCCGCCCGAGACAGCACTGTTCTTCAGAACAGTAAGGCGGCGCCAGGCGCTATAATATAGAGTTAAATGTTAAACTAGATAGAAACCCCGCGCGTTGCTGCGGGTATGGATCTCGAGTTATTGATGAGTTACATCATTGTTTTGATGTTTTAAGTGTCAATAATAGCAACTATGATCACAAAATATGACTTATCCACCTATGAGTATGACAGAGGCTGAATGGTTTTCGTCCTCAAGATGAACCTCTATCTTATACCTGTGCAGTAATAACACAACATGAATCAGATTCAGTTTGTTCAAAATAGAGATGAAGCAAAGCCTGCATATGATAAAAAAAAAA
>NC_020496.1:32799464-32814763 GCF_000184155.1 Fragaria vesca subsp. vesca | reverse complement strand
AAAAAGAACGCAGTTGTTAAGTCTGCTCCCACATATTTGTAGAAACATAAAATAAGCATTAGTTCAATGATGATGCATACAATATTTATAACAAAGAACTAAAGTTATTTAAGCTGAAGCAAGTTCAGTTCATACAATAAGCATTAGTTAAATGACAACATTTTCTTACCAATTCTAAAGTATTCGTTATCTCATTGCTCATCAATAACCCCAGTACAATTATTTTGAGAATTTTGCTTACTGTTGCATTATTGGCACCAAGTTTGGGAAGGAAACTGGATGATCAAGGGCCTTAAGACTTGAGAACTATGAATTATGTGCTATTTTGTGCTTGCCATATTTGATTACTGAATTCTGAAATGGTAACCTCCTAAACTCTCATTAAAGCTCTTATGCTCGGTCTGACAGGGAGATTTAGCTGTAGTTCACCCTAATAAATCTAATACTCAAAGTCTATGATTAAGGGTTTATGAACAAAACAGAAAAAGAGCCTTGCACAATTATCCACTAAATGTTCGTCGAATACCACTTCCTGTACTTCAGCAGTTACTGATACTACTTGAAATTCAGCACAGGAATACATTCTAGGCTTTCTAGCTGCAAAAGGAAATATAAAATTTCCATATCAACCAACTTAATCAAGAACCAAATCTCAGCTTAGTGTGAACAGAACAAAAACAATTTGGTCTGCAGTCTAGCTAGATCGAAACCCAATCAAAAGTTCAATGATTGACTGAGGAAATTCATGACAAAAACTTAGTAGATCGATATCATAGTAGGTCGGCATCCATTGATGACAAAAGCTTAGTAGATCAATATTCATAGTTAGATTAGTGAATAGATGTTGCTGCTATAAAACTTACCAAGTGCCTTCTGTTCTTGATCTTGATCAAATACCAAAAGAGATCAGTCTTTAATGCGGCGAATTTTGTGAGAGATGACTCTGAAAGCTTCAAGAGAGAGCTGTGGAGAAAAGGGAAAAGATTCTGGAAAGGGGCTTTTATATATTAGGTCAAATGGCAAAGCTGGGCAAACTGTTGAGACGAAGGAGAGACTATGCAGAATTCTATCGAAGTTTCATGAGAGAGCAAGAAAGAATGATGAGGTCGGTCACAGAAGTTTCAGGAGAGAGCGAGATAAAACGATGTAGTGGAAGACAAAAAATCTGATCACTCTTTCTTTATCTATCCGGCCCAAAGCCCAACCTCTAAAAGACAGCACCATCTTGCCATCTGGACACTTAAATTCTGAAATCTTCGGCCCAAAGCCTAACCTCTAAAAGACAACAGAGACAAAACCGTCTCTTCACGTGTACAGTGCTTACGAACAGTGCTTGTGAACAGTTGCTGACGTCATCTCAACAAATATATATATATATGGTAAACTAGATAGCAACCCCGCGCGTTGCTGCGGGTATAGATCTCGAGTTATTGATGAGTGATGAGATAATGAGGTAATAAGTTACATCATTGTTTTGATGTTTTAAGTGAAGTGTCAATAATAACAACTATGATCATAAAATATAGACAATGACAATGATAGCATAATTAGGAATGACTTATGTACAAATAATTGATATATAGGATAACATGTGATAGATATAGAACACCATGATTGTATCAAAAAGTTGTTACAACCTATTTTCTGGACACCATATATGGGTGATCAAACCATAAAATAATTACCACCTATGTTCTGTACCAAAATATTGGCTAATGTAAACTGATGCTTGATGACAATGATGGTTGCCTTGCAAAAGAATATGAGCAATGCCATTTGCTTCTGCTTTGTTTTCAGCTTACTTTTGCCTCTTTCATCTCTGTTGATTGAACAATAAAATCTAAAGAGTGAAAAATCAAAGAAGGTTTAATAGACGTAAAAAGTGAAAGTGTTTAATCTAATGTAAGAAAGAAGATATAACAAAGAAAAGATCTCTCTTATTCCTTCCTACCTTAGTGGTTGATGATCAAAATCAGAACTTTTATATCAAATTCGAAATTCAAAATCCCAAAAGTTATATCAAATCGAGCAGATAAAGATTTGGAAGCCATACATGTGAGTGCTGACTATTGTGATGGAGCAAAGAAGAAGACCTTAAAGCCACCAATGACTGATCTCTCTTGAAAGAAAGAAAGACGATGAAGAGACTCAGATATTGAGGAGAGAACAACGATGATCGACGGAAAAGAGCCAGAGAGGAAAAATCTCTCTTGCATGCGCCCTACTTCTTTTTTCTCTCACTTTATATGAATACAACATGTCAATTTTCATGTATGACTAAGATATAAGGAAATCACAAATCGTTGATGTGAAATTCATCATAGGTAATAACAAACTATATCAAAGTGGAAGAACCTCCATTATAAAGAAAGAAGCTTTAAGCTAAAACCGTCACAAACTCAAAAGGAATTGTGTGAAATGATCAAATGAAACCAACCAAGCCAATCTTTTACAAAAGAGTACAAACATTCCCAAAAAAACTAAAAAAGTACCCTCAATCATTATTGGTGACCTTCTCTTTCATCCTATAATCACATAGAAGTAGTTAATCATCCAGTTATTCTGATGTTAATTATATATAGAAATTACTATTTCACTTTTCAGCTATGTAAGAATTAGAATTTAGAACAATACAGTAAAGCAGCTTAGATTGTAGGGTTTAGAGCAACAATAGTAACCGTTAAAAAGAAAGATAATTGGAGAAATATAGTTTCATTAGTCATTAAAAAAATTGCAAGCCAGTCTTCACACCCTTTTAAAATTCATACCTGAACCCAAAGTAGTTGAAGGCTTCAATAGCAAACTGTTCACAAAACCTGTTTAGTGAAATAACAGTAAATAAATGATTTGATCATATTATGGCTATACAAATTAAAATCAAATTACATACATAGAGATGGAGACTAATGCTTGAGTTTACGGAGTCCTTTTGGTTTTAATAGAGTAAATGACACTTAAGTTTTTAATATCTGAAAACGATCAAGGGATCATAAATCTTATCTTGTTCCTTTAAGACCTTTATTCCCAGTGGCCAACACCATCAAATTATTCAGTAGAAGGGTCCCTATGAATATTCTCACATCAAACTAATCAATGTTACAGTTGATTCCCATTTTCCTTTTGTTAAACAACAACTAAATTCTGAGATAATTTTACAACTTGACCAAAATTGAATTTAATCATAAGATCATTATGACTTTAAGATAGCAGGGATACGATCCTTTGCTAAACATCCTAAACAGAACATATATATACATATATATATACATATATTCATATGGATTATTGTGTAGGCAAATAGTTATTGAAAATATTGTTGAAAGAACACATATTGAAAATTCTACTAACTGTAGCTTTTGTCATGAGAATATGGTAAACATAGGATATGCACTTGCTGTTTGATTTAGGAAATGCTCAACAGGTATGGTATGTTGTTACCTGATTGGAGTGAGTGGAATAGTGCTATTATAAACTGCTGCCACACTTTATCTGCAAGACATCAAAAGAAATAGCTTAATGATCAGGAAAAAAAAAGGGTCTAGAAGATAATCAATCATATCTTTACCTATAAATACAATCACCCAAATCAAAATCACAATAGAATTGGAGAAATTGATTCCTGTCTAGCAATATGCCTTAAAAATTGAGCACAATAAATTGCAGCAAATACATGGTCATCAGGTCATCCCAACAGAAAAACCAAAATGTATAGACATGGTCATCCCAACAGGGAAACCAAAATGTATAAATTATATAGAAAACCATTAACAATGTGCCACCAAATAACATCATTTGCTAGAGGCCTAAAGCACTTTCTGCATTGACGAAGGCATTAGGATGGAACCAACACCTAATTTCGAAAAGGAGACCAAACTTTTATAATGGAAGTGCCATCATTTTAATGACATATAACTGGGCAATTCAAACCTAATGTCATGGTTATAATGGAAGTGTCATAGTTTTGATGACATATAACTCTGGAATTAAAACCTAATTGTTTCCCTTCTATTGACCGCGAATGGGATCTGATACTCTATGCTATCAAACAGCTAATGTAGCCTGCCTTCCATACTTAGCAGCTATACACGATTCACAGAAGATATATTTTCGCACATGAAAATGTCCACAGTAAAACAGAGCACTAATAGTCACAACCTAGTGAGACAAAGCACAGAGATATTAGCTGTATGTACTAAAATCAAGCAAACAACAATAGAGATAACAAACCTGGATAACAAAATGAGACTGAAATGATGCAACAGAAGAGCAAGGCTTAAACCTGTTTGTGCAGAATCTGCAAAGTCCAAAAAACAACAACAAAGGCGGAAATCAAGTTTGTTTATATAAACAGAAATGGAATCAAAACCGATAACTCAATCAATCTCGGTCTCAACTACTTTAGGAACCATATAGTTATCTCCCAAAACTGTAAAGTTTGAGGAAACACTCAAACACCCACAAAATCAAACAAAAACAAATCAAGCACGTATCTAAGAAACCATCCTAGAGCTCATTTTGTGAAACCCATTACTTGTCGATCTCTGAAATCACCAACCAAACCATCTCAACCGAAAAGAATCTTAAACCAACAACCAAATCAAAAGCGATTTACTCCTTTATGAATCGATAGAAGCCACAACGATAATCAATCATACATTTACTTATACTTACAATAACCCAACTCGAAATCACAAAACAATTGAAGAAATTGGAGAACAAATCGATGAAAACGGCAACGATAAGGATTTCACAGGGAGAAAGATAGAAACTACATACAAATCAACACCCACAAAAGATTTAATGTCACACCCCAGTTCTTAAGTTATTTTACGGTTATTTACTTTGGTATTATTTTGGTCTTTTACCGTGTTGAGTAACCGTTTACCACTTAAGGACCCTAAATTTGACTTTCTATTCCGTTTGGAAATTGGGGAAACTTTCTTCATGAAAGTCGTAGAGGATGTTGTTACGAGTTCGTAGACATGCTATGTGTTAAAATCGGAGTTAGCATGAAAAAGTTATGAATTAAGAGAGTAAATTTTTGAGATGGTAAAAGGGGGTAAATATTAATGGGTATTATTTTTTTGTTGGGTTTTATTGATGGGCTGGCTGTGGAGCAGCCCAAAACCCCCCCTCATTTTCTCTCTCTCCCTCATCCGTCACTCTCTCTCTCCCGAGCTCCTAACCGTGGGAAACTTCCAACGCTAGCTGCCGCCGTCCGGCCAGCCACCGGCCGCTGCTCCACTCTTGTTCGGACCCCCGCCACCTCCTCTCCCTCCCCGGCCTAGTACCCGAGCCTCTAACCCGCCGGAGAGGAGGAAAACCCGCCGGAGACGCCGGGAAGCTTTTCGCCGGAAATCCCACCTCCGGCCGCCATAGGTCGAAATCTTTCGCTCATCTTGTAGCCCTCATCAAGGTGAGTATTCCCTCAAAAGGAATTAGTTTTTTTCGTTGTTTTTATGGAGATTTGTATAATTGAAGTTTTTAGGGATTTAGGCAAGTTTTGGTTCGATTACCCTAGTTAGCCTTAGAAATGGACTTTGTGCTAGATATGAAAGTTGTTGTACATGATGAGAGGATTATTTTGTTAAAATTTGAGAAGCATTGGAGTTCGCCGGAATACGGCTGCCGGCCGCCGCCGCCGGCGGGGCAGCCGGCGCCGCTGCCCCTTAGGGGCAGTTTTTCATGATTTTGGGTTTGTTTTATTGAGAGGAGTTTAATGAGGTATAGTTGGGAATTTTTGGAGGAGATTTGATAAGGTTTAGGATTTATTAATGGTTAAGGATTTAGGCGGTTATTCTAATGGAAATCCGGCAGTTAGTTTAGCAGGTTTTAAAGTCTAAAAAGGTTAAATTATGGCTTTCGGTAAGTGCGGAGTAATGTGAGCCTTATTAAGTAATAAGTGGAGAAGTTGGGCAAGAGAAATGGAATTATAGGCTTCATTTTTATATTGGAAATTTTATTAAAGTTGTATCATAGTATGGAGGCTTAATGATCATTTATTGTTCAGGACGTGGGGAGGATCATTTGGAGGAAGCCTCGGGTCGTCGGCAAGCATAGCCGAGCACTGTGAGTGGACCTTTGAATTTAATATCATGCATGCGCAAAAGTTATTTAATTTTCAAAGGCATTTGGAGATATAATATTTTGTTGGATTATCGAGTTCCACTTATTTTTCCGGAACTCTCTCTTGCTAACTTTAGTTGACACGTGGGACGTGTCAAGTGATTTATATTATTTTCAAGTACAGTTGGGAACTGTACTATGCACTATGAGTTTATTATAATTTTTGGGGAAGTGTGGATCTTTTTATTTTAATATTGTACTTCACCATAAAAGGATTGATATATAGATTATTGCTAGCTAACCTTATTAGCGGTTCTCATCATATGTGAGTCGCTATTATAGTCTTATTAGCGGTTCTCATCATATGTGAGTAGAGCGCTTAGCGTGGGACGCTATTATAGCCCGGGAGGCAACCGATCGGTATATATATATTTATTGTTAGCTAGCCATTATTTAGCGGTCCTCATCATATGAGAGTTGAGCGCTTAGCGTGGGACGCTATTATAGCCTTACTAGCGGTCCTCATCATATGTGAGTAGAGCGCTTAGCGTGGGACGCTATTATAGCCTGAGAGGCTCATTGTTATGGTGAAACCACTTCCCTATTTTTATTTGAGTTATTAGGAACCAATGGGATTGGTTCATTAGTTTTGTCTATAATTATTTTCGGAAAGATTTCCAAGAATGGCATGCATAAATATTTTCTCAATAGAAAATATGGGAAAAGCATAAATTTTGATTTCAAGGCTCTATCATTAATTCAGTATTTTTATTATTTATTTTGTCCACTCACTCTAACGTTTTAAATGCTTCTCCCCTGGGCCTTTTCGTTTTAAATGCCCAGTCTGCAGAGTCTTGTTCGACGAGGGTAGGAGGCGAGTCATATTCCCACCTCATCCAGTTTTCTCTCATAGGTTACTAGTTAACCTACCTATGTATTTTCTTCTTTCCTAGTAGTTGCTCTGATAACCTTGGGATGTTTTAAGTGTTGTTGTTGTTGTTATTGTTGTGTGTTCAGAGCTTGTGACTCCACCTAGGAGTGTTGAAAAAGAGTTTATTTGGAATGTTATATGAGAGATTAAATTCTTGAAATTTTGTTGATTTATTATGTTAGTTGAGGTGGTGGATGTTTACACTACTAGAGATGTACCCTTTAATGACACTTATTTTATGACGTTTCGGAATAAACGTCATTGTAGGGGGCTTCCATGACGTTTAGGGCAGCAAACGTCATGGATGTAAAACACGGAGCAATTATATGACGTTTTATAAACGTAATGGTAAAACACTTACCATGACGTTTATTTTTCGTCATCAATAGGTTTCAATGACAGTTTCGGTCCATCATGCATATCGTTTGGGCCATGACAGTTTATTACTGTCATCAAAAGTTTTGGGCAAAATTTTGACACTGTGCCCAAAATTTGGCTTCGCGCCTGACCAAAAATTTGGCCCTAAAATTTTGAGTTTCAGTGTGAGTTCGTTCCCTTTAGTTTTAACTCACTTGCCTAAAATTTCTCTCACCCAAACTAGATCTCAAACTTCACTTTCCAATTTCTCTCTTGCAAATCAGTCACCCAAACTCGATCTCACACTCGATCTGAATCTCATCCCAAACTCGATCTCTCACCCAAATCAGTCACCCCTCTCCCAAATCTCATCCCCAAATCTAACACCCCTCTCCCAAAATCTCATCCAAATCTGTCCCACTGCTCTTCGCCCTAATCCCAATTGTTTGGGTCTGCTCTTTGAGTACTCACAGGTTAGAACCCTAACTCTCACCCGAATCTGTATGAGGCATGAAATTGTTTGGATTTGAAATTGATTTGTGCATGCTCTAGTGTTTAATTGTTTGGATTTGCATGAAATTGTTTGCTGCGTTTCTCTTTGAAACACAGCAGCTTCTCTTTGTTTGCTTTTAAACAATTGCTGGTAGTGAGGAAGTAAGCAAGAGCTGTCCAACATTTGAAGTACCTATAGGTAGAGTTGGCTAGTCTAGGAGAGTAGGGTCTAGGATTAGTAGATTAGTTTGAGATGGGAAGGTCGGCTGAGAATCGATCAAAATTGTTTGAGAGTAGAAATAGCTTCTGGACAAGAAGAGAAACCCAGAGAACAAAAGATAGAGAGAGGAACAACCTTTTCAATTTCGTTTTTGGCAAAGGTAGATTCCATACTTCCTATAGCTTTATTCAATTTGTTCTTGTTTTTAGTTTTTGTATTATTGATTCTTTTGTTTATTTATGGTTGGTGATTTCGAATTCTCAGACTTGTAGAGATAGGAATCCAGTTCGAATCAGTTGTGTTAGGTTCCAATTAGAATCGTTGTAGTTGTAGCTCAAGACTATGTTCTTGAGTTTGGGTGTCCAAAGTAGATTTTGTGTATCCTTTTGATTTAACTGTTTGTTATGTTTAAAATGATTTCGTGTCCTAGCAATCTGTTCCTTCCATTCTAAAGTTTTAGAACTTGTTTTGTACTTCAAAGGATCGAATTAAAGCTTCCAAAAACCAAGTTTTATTGTTGCTGGAAATTTCCAGAATTCTGCAGAAAAAGCTGATTTTCTTGCCTACTTTGAGGCATGATATCTTTCAGCTCATGCCTTTGTTTTCAAATCCGAAAGTACCTTTGTAAAGCTCATATATCTACCTATGTGTGTATTAAATTTCACAGGATTTGGTTAATGTTTGGTTTGTCAAATTGCTTGCCAAAAACAGTACAGTAGCAGATTCAGCCAAAAGCTGAATTTTCTGGGTTTTCAGATTTTTGCTTCAACTTTGAGAGAGCCTAATTTTCTGTTCAGAGTTTTGTTTTCAAAACTCAAGCTATGTACTTAAAGCTTGTAATCTCATCTTTACAATAGGCTTCGGTTCATAAACTTCTGTTGGATTTGAGTGAGTGGAAAATGAAGCCAAAAACACCATCTTACACACTGTTTTGACACAAGGCTGACAGATGAAACCTTGTTCTAACTCAGTCTTTTCTTTAACAGCTGATTCCTATGTTTTGCAGTAGCTCATTAAACAACTTTTGAGTCTTATTTTGTATCTGTTTTATAGTTTAGAGTTTCTTATTTATGTATATTACTTGCAACATAGTACTAAATCTAGTTTTTCATTCTTTGTATGTACTTTACCTTTTGGGTAAGGTTCCGGAGACGATCTTGGCAATCCACAAGTGTGAGAGGTGCATTTGGATCTTGAGTTTTGTTGTGCAATCGAGGTAGGGTTTGATGGGGTGTTTGTGTTATTGTTATTTATGCTATTACATGGTTTGTTTGATATTGAATTGTTGATGACATTGGATGATTTATGAAATTGGATTATTTGGTATTGGATTGTTTGACATTGAATTGTGTGGCAATATTCGAATTAAATGTGGATGATATTGAGATCTTGAATTGATTATGTCATTATGATATGTTTATATTTGAAAGCATGTCTTCTTAAGTGGAATCTATATTATTACATGATGTTATTATATTAAAACTTATAGACCTATCAAATAAAACTTATAAATAAAACTATAATACCTATCAAATAAAACTATAATACAAGCTTAAGCTTAAGCTTCACTGATTGAGTGTTTATTTGTTTGGTGTTTTATTTAATTGGCAGCTCTAAATGCTTGTTATTAGGATGTTAATAGAGTTATTGTTGCTGTTTTAATTTGATTTATGTTTTGCTCATCCGTATAACATGTAGCTGTTTGGATTTGTAAATTTTGGTAGGGGTAATGCAATTATAATTTAGCATGAATAAGAGATATCTTGGGATCCAAATAGTTCCTAGTACCAAGAAAAGGTTAAAGATTTTATTGAAAACTCTAAGAAGCTTGCAAGGAATCCTGACAGGGTCATTTGTCCTTGCTTAATCTATCGAAACCGTAGTCCACAAAATGATGAAACGATATTGTTTCATTTGACCAAATATGGATTTGATCCGACATATAAGGTCTGGGTCGCTCATGGTGAGCCAAATTTAGTAGGAAGATGTGCATGTATTATTGAAAGACTGGGGCCAGAACTTCTACTGCCAGTGTTGAGAATGTGTTTGTTGGTAGTGAGACTGGAAGTATGGGCACAAGCAGTCATGCTAATGCACAGGTAAGTTACTTTAAAATCAGCTTAAAGTAAAATTTAGTTCGTACAATAGTTTAAATTCAAATCAGCTTAAAGTAAAATTTAGTCCATACAAGAACTTAAGTAAAATCAGCTTAAGCAGTCATGTTGGTCTATCTATACAATAGTTTGCTATATATATTGTTAGTTCATCTACTGACTTGCCTATATCTTGTGAAATTTAGGATGCAACTGAAATTGGTGAAAAAGAAACTACACCTAGCCCTATGACTAGAAATTCTAAGGTAAGTTTAAATTTTAACATTTTAAATGTCATTTTTCTGTGTATGAGTTGTAGCCTTTTCCATTTTAAAGTGTTTTGATTTTGTAGTGTTGATCTGCTGATTTTAACTGTGATTTATGTTGTCGATCTGCTGCATGTATCTACTTGAACAAAATTGTTGTGCTAAAGCCATTTCGTGCATATAATACTTTCTGTTCTGCTGCCTGCATATTTTCTGGTCTTTTTAGTTGTGTTTGAGTTGTGAATTATCCATTTTATTGTGTTATCAGTTGTAAATCTGTTGGTTATGAGCAAAACATGTTGTATATTGTCTGTTGCTGGTTTTAAAGATTGTCTTTGGAATTTGTAGACTGTACAAGGAAGCTGCCTCCAGCAGCTTGGTGTTAATCAACCCTGCAACATACTTGATTAGCTGGGCACAGATGAAGTAGTGGCAAAAGGAAGAATATCAGCAGTTGACCCTTTAACCACAGTGCATGGCTACAAGTTGGGACCAGATTGTTATAGAGTAGAAATTGAGGAAGCAATCAATCCTAGAGCCGAATTCTACCATTTAGCCTGAATTTTCAGCCATGGAAGATGCAATTGGAAGTACCATTGCTTGGCCGATCAAGTACATTGCCCCTCGCACTTAAGTATTGGTAGTTTTGTTTTCTTCTAGCCTTTTGTTGGTTTTGTGACTGCAGTACTATATATATGCATGACTTGTTGCTGTGAACTGCTGGTTTGTGTATTTTTTTGGTTGTTGGTAGCTTGTTGCCCATAACTTGATTAAGGCATGAGCTCCAAGTTATGTAGGTAGTTTAATTAGTATGGAATGATGTAATGCTATATGAATTGCATTTGGAATGATGAAATTCAATATTAGGATGCCTAATTTCTAATGCTAATGCAATTCAAATCCGGTAAATTGCAATTTTTTTTTCTTCATACCGCATTTTTTATGACAGGTTCAAAATGACATTGAATACTAAAATATGATGTTTGAAAGTGTCATTGATTAATTTCAAGCACAGTTAGGAATGCAAAAGACGACATTTAGTAAACGTCATAGTAAACATTCCATGACGACAAACAAACGTTGTAAAAACCATTACAATGACGAAATTCGAGTAACAATGACAACCTATAAACGTCATTAAAGGTTTCTATGACGAGAAACAACCGTCATAGAAACAATTACAATGATAGAAAAACAGTTACAATGATAGGTAGAAAATGTCATTGAAAACCTTGTGATAACAGTTTACAAACGTCATCAAAAGGTTTCTATGACGAGAAGGAAGTGTCATCAAAAGGTTTTCAATGACGTTTTTCAAATGTCATTGAAGGGTATCCTTTCCATGACACAGGTTAAGACGACGTTTCTAACGACACATAGAAAACGTCATGGAAGGTCTTCCATGACATTTTGTGTGTCATTGAAGGCCTCCTGTGTAGTAGTGTTATTTGGGGGAGCGGATGGCTCCAGAAGATGTGGATTAAATTGTTTTAGAAGTGTTTGGGCTTTGATGATTTTCCTTTCAGGTAGGGTTACCCATTTCAAGGGAGGTTATGCCAAAATTTTGGTAGAATTTCCCTTGAGGTGGGTCCCGCAGGGTTTATTCCGGATTTCAAGGGGAAATCCAGGGTAGGTCATGACATTTAAACCCAGATCAAATAGAACACCTTACCTATTCCAATCTGAGGGAAGCGAGGAGAGTGAGAGACGAAGAAAGATTAGGGACTGATTAGGGAGATAGAGAGAGGCGATGGGAAAGAACAGATAGGCAGTATCGAAAAATAAAAACAGATAGCCAGAACATATAGTAAAAGAGAAAAGTATCGAGTTCTCTAGAAGGTACACGATGTGGCTCGAGATAAAACACTGTTTCTTACAAATAGTAGCGACACTGTTTTTTATTAACAATGATGACGTCAGCTCATAAAATAGATATATGGTAAACTAGAAAGTTGCCCGCGCGTTGCAGCGGGACTTTAACGTATGCCTATGTAAAGAAACGTTCATTTGTCATTATACTCGAATCGATAATAACATTTTGAAGTTAGGTGTACTGCTCTAGTGTTTCATCTACCTACAAAACATACTTAAGCATGGTAATCTGTTGGTAAGAAGATAATAATATCAGAGATAGTGGATGTATCAACAGAAAATAAACCTAAATTGGTTAATATCTCCAACTGAAGGGAAGCTAATAAAAGATCTGCGGAAACAAAGCAGCTTGTGAATTTCTTGTCATATTGTCACTACACAGAGTTGTAAGATGGATATTCTCCATAGAAATATGACAAATGACAAAGGTGATGTTAGCTAATTTACACCTTCTATACAAACAATAGTAAGAAAGAGCGATACTGAGGTGGAGAAGAACTATAGTTGTACAGAGGGCAAAGAAAAAAAACCAATATACACCTGAAATCAAAATTACTCATAAAATAGTGCAAAAAGTTCAATATGATAAGTTACATTTAACCATTTCTAGACAAGCTCAACCTAGCATGAACAATATCAATAAATTGTTGTAAATTGTAACACAACAATTTACAATTCCCTAAATCTGCTCTGCTTGAGTACAAAAGACTACTCTACCTGAGTTCAAAAGAGCTAAATAATATAATAATTCTCTCTTATCGGAATATGCAAAAATGGAAAAAACTTCTCTGCCATTTGGATTTTGACATAGCTATAATAAAAAAGAAGCAGTTACAGATTAGTATTAGAGTAGAAGAGGGGGAAAAAAAAAGAAAAAAAATATGTAGATACCAGTGTGAGTAATAAACCTTTACAATAAAATTCATATTATATTGTTCATCAGTCGGATGCAAAATATATCTTTATAATACACATTACATCCTATTAAATTCACATTACATTGGTTCAGCACTTTAGTTTATACTACAAAAAAGACTCAGATCTACAAAAAAGTAAGACCAAATCTTTGAAGTCTATTGAAACATGGGGAAAAAAAAAAATGAGAAACCAAATTGCAGATGGTATGAAGCATAAACTGACTGCAAGTAAAAGTCAGTATCCTATATGAGATGCAACATTTCATTTTTGCAAATGGTTTTTATATACATGAAAATGTATCTTTTGCTTATCCGTAGTAGATCTGATCACTTTTGCTTAACACTAAAGATTAAAATCAGTGCAAAGGAAAACAAATACTTCAAATAAATTCAAGTGTCCGAAAGTTTAAAAAAAAAAAAAAACAATATAGGCTAATTCTAACCACACAAATTATTCAATCGTGTGAGTTATCCAAATTATTAGTTCAAACGGTTATCTAATAGATTTGCAGGTGAAACCAATACTGATTTTGATGCTTCAGTTTCACATAAAGCTAGCTAGGCAGATTAAAAGTCAAAATCAGATATTGTTAGACGAAAGAAAACTCTTACTGTTTAGACCGAAAACTCTTCCTGTTGAGAATTAAAACTCTATTTTTTTAATCTTAAAAATTCTGTTATGCATACATGAAAATAGTATGTAACTTGATTTGGCAATTACTGACTACTATTACAACAATAGTAAAAAATTAAGGAGGCAAGAGGATCAAAATCTACCAACCATTAATACTAAAATAGTAAAATTTTAAAGGTATCAGCTAATTACATAAATATAAGATGAAACACTAAAGCTATGATTAGAAAATTGTTTTCGTATGAATAGACGATAGTAGACCACATTGTTAAGAACACAACAATTTGGTATGTTCAAAACTTCAGTTGAAGATGAACATCCAACAGATACTAACGAAAGGAAAACCTCCACCAAACACAGTAAATTTACTGCAGGCCTGCTTCACATAACTTTAATCATATCTAAACTGCACATTCTTTAGCTATGTGAATAATACAATTGTTTCCTGATGTTGTACATTTTGTAAGAGAAGCAATGGTGCAACTCCATCAAAAGCACAACCCAGACTATTACATGCAAAGCTTGCCTCGCATAATTTCAATCATATCCAAAATGCTCACACTTCTCAGCAGAATGGTATTTAGCTATCTGAAAAATACAATAAAATTTTGACTTATTTAGATCAAAGTCCTAAAAAGATCAAAGAAGTTATTTGCTTCCAGCAAGTGCTGGTGAAACTCCACCACATGCACAACCCGGACTATTACATGTATGCTTTTGCGTGCTTGCAATCATTGAAACCACAACACAAAGATTAAATTCTAATATCTCTCCTGATACACTTAGCAACACTAAAAAACAGAAGGAAAAGACAAATAACGGCAATCATATCTGAAAATATTTATTGTGATCAATTTTTTGAGGTAAACTTTCAGTCTGACCTCTCATCTTGCTTTACACACATCTTGCGAAAACCTCTCAATTTTTTGAGGTTAACAGACTTAAATGAAAAACCAAATCAAGTATGTAAAGAGCATTGATTTCAATTCGAGCAGAAAACCTAAATATCAAGATTCAAATTGAGAAGAAATACCTTGAGATGGTCAACTCGAAGCTTCAAATTCACCAAACCAAATTAAACCCAGCAAATTGCAGAACCATACCGATGGAAAAAGTCAGAAACCACAATCCAAATCGCAGATCAAAAGTAAGAAATCCAAAACAAACATAGAAGCAACAATCGAGAAATAAATTTGAAGATTAAGATAGAAGAAAATTACCCAAACTATTCAGGTCTCCAATGAAGAGATCACAACCCAGATCGCTTAAGGAAGAGACCTAGATCGTTGTGATAGAGAGTGAAGCGTTGCAGACTGAGAGGAAGGCGTTGGTCTTTTCTGACACGAAGAAGGTATAGACCCAGATCGTTGTGTTGGTGAACGAAAGCGTTCCAGAGCGAGAGGAAGGTGATACATTGAGACATGCACAATAAAAAAAAAAACTTAAAAAAA
>NC_020496.1:32789140-32795313 GCF_000184155.1 Fragaria vesca subsp. vesca | reverse complement strand
ATTTTGTTCCTTTGCTCTTAGTCTCAATGTTTTGCCAATGATTCTTGCTTGATTTGGTATGATATTATACAGATGTAGAGATTAGATTATAAAGTACTTATGCATGTTATTTGTTTACTTAAATTGAAAGTTAGATTTTGGTTGCTTAAAGTTAGTTGAAAGATTAGAATTTAGAACTTTAAATTAGTTTACCTTGTAGTAATCTAATGCAGCTGATGTTCTCTTACATTTAAATTGTAATTTTTGTTTGTTTTCGTCTTTTTGAAACATTGTTTTGCTTATGTTCAATAACTTGAAGTTTTGTGTCACATATAGTTTCAGTTTTGCTTTTAGATACTTTAAATAGGCTTTTAGCAGAAAATTTTCAGACAATCCTGAAACTGTAGCTGAACTTTGAAAATCCATAACTAATTCAAGAAAAATCGTTTTAAAGTGATTCCAACTCTCAGAGCTTCTTTAGTGTGTCTACTACAAGTCTTTAGAATAAATCAAAGTCAACTTCCAAATGGTTTTGTACAGTTTTTAGTGTGAAGGTGACTGCTGCAGTATGCTAGTTTGTATAATTGTGTTTGAGTGAAAATCTGTTTAAGTATCCTATCTCTTGTTTTAATTGTGTGACTGTGTAGACATATGGTAAGAGAATGTTTACCTATACAAACATGTTTTTGTCTGTATGTAGCTAATCATAGATTTGTGCTTTGATTAGGATTTTGATGTGCAGAGTTTGAAGACAAAAGATCTCTCAAACTATGGCAAGGGACTCAGGTAATGCTTTGGTAATATCATCTTGCATTAAGCATATGAATTCTATGACAAACATGCATATATAGTGAGTAACTTGCTCAACTATTTCATGTTATTAATGTTTAAATGGTGAATTGATTATTCATCTCAATCTTTAATAAGTACATAGGGCTTACTGTGGGTACATAGTGCTTAATGTGCAAAGAATTGTGTGAGATCGCAAGGTAGCCAGGTGTGCCTGTGGCAGAGGGAAGCCTTGAGCCTCTAAAAGTAATTACTTTCATATGCATGCACCCATCATCTTACCCTTCTTAGTTTTCACTTAAGCAGAGTTTGGTCACATTAAACGGAAAATCTTTATGCATGTACTCCTTGGGATCACGTACAATTTTGTATCACCTACTTTCTTCTTAGTTGACCACACACTTAACAGTTTTGTTTCCATTTACATATTCCCTATGCCTCTACTTCACTTCTCAGAGTAAAATATTTAATTGGTTTTATCATAAACAGGGTGGAAGGCCACGTGTTGCTGACTTTGTCCATGGTTCTAGAGGAACTATGTATGAAGGCTACTTTAGAGGTTTGTTATTCTTGTGTTACTATGAAAATTTAGTTTTAGAAGTCTGTTTTTTGCTGTTGTTGTGTGAATTATTAGGCAATCATTAGGGATGATTCAAAGCTCTTTGCATATATTACTCAATGGTGCTAAAAGTCTACTATCTTTCTAGTGCATTATCCGTATTCCTTCAAATGCTTAAATGTGATGAAAGTAAACTTGTCTATGTTAACTTAGATGAATGTCTCAGGGACTTTAGTTTCACTAAAGCAGCAAATGAACTTATCACTTGCCTTAAGACAATCGATGGTAACCACTATCTTGAGGTACTATATGAAACATCTTTTGGTCTATATTAATTTTGTGGACGACAAAATTGTGAGTTTCTTGTTTTTTCATTGCAGACCTTGAATTTTTGGTCTATGGGAATGAAATACTTGCACCAAAAATGAAGCAAAATAGTTAGCATGCATGTATGCAGATTTCTTCTAACTGGTATGAAGTTATACATGTCACAACACCTAGCTTTGAATTATTATATTGGTCAATATAGTAGTAGAGTACGTTTTGGATTTTGGATTTTAGAATTGTGGTTTTTGTAGGTGACTTATTTTGGATCTTAGATATGTATTGATGGATATTCTATATACAATGGTCAATACAGTGGATGGATGATTTTATGAGATTTTGGTTTGTATCCAATATCTATTTTTTAGTTGCGATTGCTTATTTGGTAAATTAGTAGGACATACAACACATTAATGACAATCCAACGTTGTCTAATGAAAATGATTATACAACCAATTATTTTGTAATGTAACGTTGTGTGAGTATCTATTCACACAATGCCTATTAGCAAAAATCATGTCTACTCTTTAACAATCAAACAACCATGCAATCGAGAAAATCTGTTGTATGAACATCACCTCACACAATAGTTTTCATGTCGAAAGCTGTTGACATATATGTTGACATATATTATCGAGAGCGACCTCGACATATGTCGACATATCTTGATGAGATCTGTCGATATTCACATAACAGCTCTTAAAAGGAACAATTATGTGAGTTGACAATCACACAAGGGTTTTCAATGAAAAATTGTTGTGTGATTTTCGACAGATATCATCGACATATGTCGATAGCTGCCGAGAAGCAGCTCGGCATGTGTCGGCATCTGTCAATAATATATGTCGAGGCTCACACAACATCATTTTACATAATACTATTGTCTGACTTTCGGCATATTTCATCGACATATGTTGACAGTTGCCGAGAAGCAACTCGACATGTGTCAGCAGCTATCGATGATATCTGTCGAGAATCACACAATGGTTTTTATTGTAACGTTGTGTGTCAGTTTGTCAGACAAGCTCTTTTTACCCGTTGTGTGACATGTTAATCAGACAGCGATCAGATTAACAACGGATTTGACTTTTAACAAACAACGTTTTTTCCCCGTCGTGTGATGCATTATCTGGCGTAGTGAGTTATTGATGAGTGATGAGATAATGAGGTAATAAGTTACATCATTGTTTTGATGTTTTAAGTTAAGTGTCAATAATAACAACTATGATCACAAAATATAGACAATGACAATGATAGCATAATTAGGAATGACTTGTGTACAAATAATTGATATATAGGATAACATGTGATAGATATAGAACACCATGATTGTATCAAAAAGTTGTTACAACCTATTTTCTGGACACCATATATAGGTGCTCAAACCATAAAATAATTACCACCTATGTTCTGTACCAAAATATTGGCTAATGTAAACTGATGCTCGATGACAATGATGGTTGCCTTGTAAAAGAATATGAGCAATGCCATTTGCTTCTGCTTTGTTTTCAGCTTACTTTTGCCTCTTTCATCTCTGTTGATTGAACAATAAAATCTAAAGAGTGAAAAATCAAAGAAGGTTTAATAGACGTAAAAAGTGAAAGTGTTTCTAATGTAAGAAAGAAGATATAACAAAGAAAAGATCTTGATAGGAGCATAAAATGCGACATTCTTAATGTGTTATTACCTCCATTTGTACTTTAATTATCTCTTATTGTCGTAGAATAGAGTCATAATGTAGAGTCGAAAATTTTTGGTTGAGTTATGCGTAAAACGTGTTAAACATAGAGGAATGATGTAGAAAATTGTCAAAAGCCGATTTGTGGAGCTTTAGAAGTGTTCTTATGATTTTGTAAAGTTTTTACATTGTCACAAATTGATTTAATTTCTCTGATACTTAGGTGATATGTAGAAGAGTGCCGAGAGGAGTGTTCCTGATAGACCTAGGGAAGCAAAGCAGCTGATCCACAAAGCCTAGTCCATGAAGGAGAGGTCCAAACCAAGTCCAATATGGAGAAGAAGATCTAAATTCGGCAGAATATCAAGGATTCCTCACGTCTCTCAACTTCAACAGACTCTCCAGGACAGCTCACAATGAATCCGAAAACGTGCTAGATATGGATAGAGAGCTACGGGAGTCTAGTTTCCAAATCAATTGGAATCACCTCAATATCTATTTTCTAGAGGGAGTTATGACGTAATCATCAGACGGAGGTCATTCTACCAAATTGAGAAAAACTAGGAAACCTAAACCGACTTGGTTTAGGCTTTGTGGCCGACTTCTCTAGGGTTTTTCCTCTATATAAAGCACGACTTCAAGAGCAGAAGGACATCATCTCAATTTCGGCCACAAAGTGCTTTATATAGAGGAAAAACCCTAGAGAAGCCGGCCACAAAGTTGAAACCAAGTTGGTTTAGGTTTTCTAGTTCTTCTTAATTTCGGCAGAATGACCTCCGTCTGATGATTACGTCATAACTCCCTCTAGAAAATAGATATTGAGGTGATTCCAATTGATTTGGAAACTAGACTCCCGTAGCTCTCTATCCATATCTAGCACGTTTTCTGATTCATTGTGAGCTGTCCTGGAGAGTCCGTTGAAGTTGACAGACGTGCACAGGAATTCTCCCGATTTAATCCGGATTGTCAAGGCTTGGATATTCTTGAAATTCTGCCGAATTTAGATCTTCTTCTCCATATTGGACTTGGTTTGGACCTCTCCTTCATGGACTAGGCTTCGTGGATCAGCAGCTTTGCTTCCCTAGGTCCATCAGGAACACTCCTCTCGGCACTCTTCTACATGTCACCTAAGTATCAGAGAAGTTAAATCAATATGTGACAATGTAAAAGCTTTACAGAATCATAAGAACATCTCTATGACTCCACAAATCGGCTTTTGACAATTTTCTACATCATTCCTCTATGTTTAACACGTTTTATGCATAACTCTACCAAAAACTTTCGACTCTACATTATGACTCTATTCTACGACAATAAGAGATAATCAAAGTACAAATGGAGGTAATAACACATTAAGAATGTCGCATTTTATGCTCCTATCAATTGACTCGTGTGCTAAAGTGTTTTCTTGTTTAATCTCTACGCAACGTGTCTTTAAATGAGTTAGCATTCATGTTTAGGATCAAGCGCAAAGATGGTTCTAAATACTTGAGGAGTCTTAACAATTAGATAACCGCAAAGGCTCTAATTAGAATCGGAATTGGTTAGAGTCTAGGATAATTTGAACGCCCGGCCTTGCATGAAGTTGTTATGTGTTCTTGATGGTTTTTCGTGTTATGTGTTGCATGAGTATGTTGATCACTTGTATATAATAATCTTAGGTTTAATTTTCAGTAGGTTATTTGTTAGAATTAATCAATCTTAAACCCCCAATATTTCGATGTATATATGTGAATACTTGTTTATAAGTTGTTTGTTTTCTCTTCTTTCGATCGCCCTTTGGTCTCCCCGGCTAGAACGATCCCTACTTGTCCATATTACTACGATTGCAGGGTAATTAAATTGAAGTTGTTTGACCCCGGTTACGCGACAGGTCAGATCTCTCTTATTCCTTCCTACCTTAGTGGTTGATGATCAAAATCAGAACTTTTATATCAAATTCGAAATTCAAAATCCCAAAACTTATATCAAATTGAGCAGATAAAGATTTGGAAGCCAAACCTGTGAGTGCTGACTGCAAGCTTGGCTTCACTCGATGGTTTGCGTTGTTGGCTAGCATTCGAGCAAGTCGGGGGCGTGGTCTGTTTAGTGTTGCTGGGTCTTGCTAACGTAACGGTGTATGAGTGGTGAATTGGTTGTGTGGGTTGGCGGGCTCCGTGCTACGACATCGAACCGTCCGCGCGCGCTCCACGTCAGTGATGCATCAAGACATTCTTGTGCTTCGAACGGATTCATGTATTAAATACCTATTGTAAAGGTATGGTGCCTCTCGTTGACCCTTTCCTTCCTTGGCCCATGCGGTCAGGGGAAGGACATCGTGGTAGTGCCTGTTCACCCCGCATGGTGAGTGCCTTATGGGGCGCGCCTTGCGACGGTTTGCAGGTCGCTGCTTGTTGCCTCGGATACAGAACATTCGGTGGGTTTGGGGTGTTTGCACCCTCGACGTGTGATTCTAAGCGTTTTGTTGCTAAGACATGTACGACTGTCATGCCTGTTGCGGGGTCTCTCGCGCGGTGCTTGGTGTCGGCAAAGGAATGCTACCTGGTTGATCATGCCAGTAGTCATATGCTTGTCTCAAAGATTAAGCCATGCATGTGTAAGTATGAACTAATTCAGACTGTGAAACTACGAATGGCTCATTAAATCAGTTATAGTTTGTTTGATGGTATCTACTACTCGGATAACCGTAGTAATTCTAGAGCTAATACGTGCAACAAATCCCGACTTCTGGAAGGGATGCATTTATTAGATAAAAGGTCAACGCGGGCTCTGCCCGTCGCATTGATAATTCATGATAACTCGACGGATCGCACAGCCTTTGTGCTGGCGACGCATCATTACAAA
>NC_020496.1:32767525-32772525 GCF_000184155.1 Fragaria vesca subsp. vesca | reverse complement strand
ACGATGTCTGGTCTGCTTATTTACGAGAAATTGTCTATTTTTTTTGTGAGACAAAAAGGTCTACCTGTTTACGAACACTAACCTACCTGTTTTGTGAAAATGGTGTACAAGGTTTTTGAATCATTGACTCATACTACGCGTAGACCAACTCTAAAGTGTCTAGAATTCACAGACACTTGAAGAATTCTTAAGAGGTATACACGTTTACGAAGCCTGGTCTGCTTATTTACGAGTACGGGTCTACTTTTTATGAGGCAAAATAGTCTACCTGTTTACAAACACTAACCTACCTGTTTTGTAATCATGGTGTACTAGGTTTTCGAATCATTGACTCATACTACGCGTTGACCAACTCTAAAGTGTGCAGAATTCACAGACACTTGAAGAATTCTTAAGAGGTCTACGTGTTTACGAAGTCTGGTCTGCTTATTTACGAGAAATTGTCTTATTTTTTTGTGAGACAAAATGATATGCCTGTTTACGAACACAAACCTACATGTTTTGTGAAAATGGTGTACTAGGTTTTTGAATCATTGACTCACACTACGTGTAGACCATCTCTAAAGTGTCTAGAATTCACAGACACTTGAAGAATTCTTAAGAGGTCTACCTGTTTACGAAACCTGGTCTGCTTATTTACGAGTACGGATCTACTTTTTTTGTGAGACAAAATGGTCTACCTGTTTACGAACACAAACCTACCTGTTTTGTAAACATGGTCTACCAGGTTTCCGAATCATTGACTCATTCTACGCGTAGACCAACTCTAAAGTGTCCAGAATTCACACACACTTGAAGAATTCTTGAGAGGTCTACCTGTTTACGAAGCCTGGTCTGTTTATTTATGAGTAAGGGTCTATTTTTTTTGTGAGACAAAATGGTCTACATGTTTACGAATACTAACCTACATGTTTTGTGAAGATGGTGTACAAGGTTTTTGAATCATTGACTCATACTACGTGTAGACCAACTCTAAAGTGTCTAGAATTCACAGACACTTGAAGAATTCTTGAGAGGTCTACATGTTCACGAAGTCTAGTCTGCTTATTTACGAGTAATGTCTACTTTTTTGTGAGGCAAAATTTTGCAAGTAATGTCTACTCATTTAATATGCCGAGTCTACTATTTTCATTAGAAGAATAGTTTGCTTGTTTCCGAGTAAAGGTCGAGAATTCCTAGACTCACTCTTGCATGAGAGGGGTACGTTCTTACAATGCATAGTCTGCTTATTTCTGAGTAAAGGTTTACGTGTTTTGTTAGAGAAGAGGTCTATGTGTTTACGGAGATGAACGTACCTCTTTTGTTTAGCGGTTGTACATGAACGTCGATTATGTACCTGATTTTGTTTACGGAGATGAATGTACCTGATTTGTTTAGCGGCTGTACATTTTGTGAGCAAAGTCTACCTATTTAATTTGTAAAATCTAATAGTTTCATGATACACTTATAACATGGTGACTCGGAAAGTGTCCTACTTTTATCTGAACTACATCATCTAACTTTAACATCTTTGTTGCATTGTAGATGCTTTTAACTGCGTCATATATCTTGACATTCTTTATCTTTGCTGCTCTTAGTGTAGCAACTTTTTCAGAGAATGTTATCTGCAATTCTTCCATAATTTATTCTGTATGCTCCATTGAATGCTTGCACACTCAATGCCTGGAAAAAACAGAACAACACCATCAACTATCAGTCATGCACAATACAAAAAAAAAACTATCAATTATGCGGTCAATAAAGATAAGTGCAAGATACCAAGTCCTGCATATGACATTTAAACTAACATAAATTAGTCCACTCGACCACAACGCAATGTAAATAACCAGCTTGGATTTACTTCACTTCAATGAGGTTCTGATTCAATTAAGAGAAGGGTTTTCAGACCTCTTCAGTAGTGCAATTTCAGGAAAGCTAACCAGTTAAGTAAGATCATCAAACACAAGTACACACATCCGATCATCCGAATTCTACAAACAACTTTCAATGCAAAATCAACAATACACATATCAAACTATGATCAAGCAATCAAATTCAAGAATCCAGTAAAAACATGCAAATCCAATAACCAAAAGAAACCAACTTTTCCACTATATTCAATACACATACCTATACATTGTACTAAACTTTTTCACTAAACTTACCGATGGAGGCACCACTGGGAACAAGAGCTCTAGCCAAATAACCATCTGAAAGATATCAACCTACAATAACACAACCATCCAGATTTTTCAATCTCATATCCATCAATCTATTACACAACCAAAACCAAAAATCATATACTATAATAGAGAAAGAACCAACATTGTTGAACCAGAGAGCAACCCAATTCCCACAAAGACCTGACTTTCTTATCGATGATTACGACACAATTCGTAAGGAAAAGTCGAACATTACCTTCTCTGCTCCTTGTCGGATTTGCTGTTTTGCTGGAATCGGCCGCCAAATTCCAGAGACTTGCCGGAATATTCTGACAGGTTCCGGCGACCTCCCCGTATTCTTCAAAACACAAAGTTCTCGACATACAAGCAACCAAAACACTCAAATCAGCCATCAATAGCAAAACCACACAAGAAAACAACGACATTGCAACAAAACAATGGAAATCCTTACCCTTGTGAACCAACACAGTACCAAATCAATGAACCATACTGCGTTTGAACCTCTTCCTCGCTTAACCAAGACCAAATCGGAGAATCAACATAAGAACATGGATCCTCCCCTCGCTAGAAAGCCACTGCCTCAACCCAGTACCACAGCCGCTACTTCCACAACGCCACCTAAATGTACTTCGGCTCCATTAGAACAAGATAGAACTTCCTAGAGGTCGACGAAGTCGCTTGGTCAACTTATTACATAGTCGCCGGAAAACTTCGACCAAAACCCAGAAATACAAAAGAAAAGAAAATCAGATTAGGGCTTTATTTAGGGAAATCAAAGCTCAAGGAGGAGTGAAAACGAGAGAGAAGTGATAGGTTTACCTTCACGGAGGATGAGTTTGCTGGAGAGGGAGAGATTTGGCCGAAAATTGGATTTGGGGATTTAGGGTTTGGATTTCAATCTTGAGAAGGCGGTGGATGCATGTCAATCGGTGATTAGGAGGAGGTAGAGGAGAGAGAGACGAGATGAATGGTGGTGGCCAGTGAGCCCCAGCCGCACGCTCAGCTCGTCTCAGACGCCGGTGGACATCGGAGATCGGGGCAAGATAGGGGGAAAGAGTGAAGAAAGGTAGAGAGGAATGCACAAGGGGGAAAAGAGAGGAGAATAAGTGCAGCTAGGGTTTCATTTTATTTATATACTCTTACCTATGTGAGGAACTGACGTGTTTGTCCTTTCAGTTTAACAATTAGGGTTTAGGGTTTCAGCTGGTTTTCCTTTTTGTGAAAGTGGGAGGCATTAAATTAGTTGACCTTTAAGATCGAACGCTAGAAACTTGATCTATTTTTGCCTTTTCAGTTTAATTACGCTTATGTTTCTATTTGGGGAGCATAAGCGTAATTAATACCTTGTCTAACGAGACATAAACATGTCTAACTTATTGCCTAGATCAGGACATAAACATGTCTAACTTTTTACATAGGTTCATTGCAATTGTCTATATTAACCCTAAACCATATATTCACTAAAGGTGACTATTTCTTGTTCATTATAAACCTTGAACCATATATATATATATATGAGAGGTGATTTGTACTCGATTATCATAAACTCAATATACACTAGAGGTGACTAGTGCTTGATTATCATATATCATGTATACACTAGAGCTGACTATTAGTCGATCGTCATAAATCGTAAATCATATATACAATTATACACGAGAGCTGATTATTGTTTAATCTTTATAAGCCCTAAACCGTATATACACGAGAGTTGACTAGTACTCGATCATCATAAATCCAAACTATACATACAGGGGCTAGTACTCGATCATCATAAACCCTATATACACTAAGAGTGACTAGTACGTACTCGATCATCATATACCTTGTATATGCCAGAGCTGATCAACTATTGATCTCATCATAAGCCATAAACTATAAAATTAGGAGGCCACACGTGCTTCTTGACTCAAAAAACCGTAAATCGTATTTTAATTGTGAAACCCCGTAGAAATTTATCGGGTTTTCATCGGGTTACAAGGGTTAGTAACCACACTGGTAATTTTTAAAGTTAAAGTTCATGTTCATATTCGAGTTTTTTCTTGAAATGTCAAATTCAAGGTTTAAGGTCATAGTGTCGAAGTACGCGTCGACACGAGTTCACCGACGTCTTCGGATTATTTTTCGGAGCATCGAGTTATTTACTATGATTTATCAAAGTTTCGATAAATAAATTCAATTTTCGAAATTTAATCTGGGTCATTGATCTCTTCTCCCTTTTAATCTAAGCCATCAGTTTTCTTTATAATGGGGAGGAGACTGTTGACCCGGTCAAAGAGCTCAGTTGAGCGCTAATCGAGCCCAGACGCCTTCCCGACGCCTTCCTGCCAGCTCCTGCCACCAATCACCACAACCACCCACAAATTGTTCCTCTCTTTTTCTTCTTCCTTGCCCAGCCCTTGAATCTCGCATGCAACCACTAGCGACGCCGAATCGTGGTGGAGAAGCTTTGGCTATTCTCCGGCAACCCACGACGATCCCGACCACGATCGGTGGAGAGCCCAGTGACGATAGGAGGGCGGCGAAACCGACGGGTCAACCCGGAAGGGTCGTCAAACCCAATCTCCCTTTCTCTCTCTCTTTTCATTGGGGACGGCCTGAGAAAATAAAGCTCGATCCCAATGTGGTCGGAGCTTAGAGTCATGGCGGCGGCGGTGACCTAGGTGAGGTCCGGTTGACCCACCCAAGCCAGAGCAGGCCGGTGGCAGGAAGTTTTCGGCTAGGCGTTTGATACCTTCTAAGGACGAGGAGGGCGGGCAATGATGGTGAGGGGAGAGAGAGAGAGAGAGAGAGAGAGAGAGAGAGAGAGAGAGAGAGAGAGAGAGAGAGAGAGAGAGA
>NC_020496.1:32752810-32767505 GCF_000184155.1 Fragaria vesca subsp. vesca | reverse complement strand
AGTTTTTTTTTCTTTTTCTGTTAGAAAGATCCATTTAAGAAAAAGTCTGTTAAAAAATCCGTTAAAGAGAGTTAACAGACATTCGTTAAGTATGTCCCTTTTTTTTAAGTGGTTGGCCTATGTGGACCAATAACACACCGCCACCTTGCAAGGTATATATACCCTAAGACACATTTTTTCCAAAGATTTATACATTTGGGTATAAAGATTTGTGCATTTGGGCATAAAGATTTGTGCATTTGGGCATAAAAATGTTACTTTATATTAAAATGAGCTAATAAAAAAGATTGTCATTGAAATGAGAAATGAGGGGTTTAAATTAATACTAAATGGATATTTTTTAAAATATAAAAGAAGTTTATAAAAGTAGACCGTCCCGTTTCTCGTTTTCCTTTTACAAAAAGAAGTTTATAAAAGCAGATCCAAACTACCTTACCCCCGACGCTGGGACTGGTTTTGGGTCTGATAGCCGCTTCTTCATTCATTGAATATAGAGCACCGGCAATTCATTATCAATTTCTCGCTCCCTGACTCTGTCTCTGTTTAAGTTAAAACAGCAAGGAAAGCATGGTTTGGGGTTTCTTCCCCGCCGACCCCCTATCAGGTATTGTTTATTTGCTCGGTAGGAAAAAGAGTCCATAAACCAGGAAATTGAATGTACTAATCCGAGATATTATGATTACTTATTCTCTACTACGGCTGCCGGAGTCTGCAGATTCAAGCCGGGATAGTTAAATACGTTTTGGAATAGAATAGAAATTAAATACTGTTATAGTTTAATAGTTAATTATAATTTTCATGGGATAGGTTAGGTTAGGTTCTTGCGAATCATTGTGTTAAATGTGATGAGTAAAGTATCTCTACCCTGCTAAAGCACATTTGGCATTGCGCATCAAGTGTAATGCTTTAGGTTATTACAATTTGTTAAATGTGCTGGAAATGATTTAGTTGACAAAATGTATGGCAGGTGAGGATACATACTATATCTTTGCTAGAGGAACTTACAAAGTGGGTCGGAAAGGTATGTACACTCTATATTACCAACATTTGATATGCACTAGTTCCTTCTTTGTTGAGTACGTTTTGAAGGAAGTAGCTCGACTGCTGAAAGGAAATTAGTCAAACTTCGCCGTTCTAGATATTACATCTCTAGTTTCTTGGGTAGACAGTGACAAGCAGAGAGAGTGTTTTTATTTTTTATTTTATTTATACAAAAGAGTGTGGGGATTTCTCGGTATTAAAAAAGAAAACAAAGAAACAACTTAACTAACTTGGATCTTTCACCAATCACATTTCTTTTTTCTCCTGTGGGTATCAATTGCTTTTTGCTTAACTGATTAGTCTTGCTTTCCTTCTCCCTTCTAGTCATGCTTATGTTACAAAAGTTGTTTATTTTCTCTACATATATTGACTCCTTATGTAAATGTAGGTTGTGATGTAAATATTGCAGAGGACAAAGGAGTTTCTAGGGTTCATGCAGAAATAGTTGTTGATTCAATGGTATCAGCTCTCCCTCGGCAAACTAAATCTTCAGTTTTATCCTCCAAAGTCCGAATTAGAGACTGCTCAAAATATGGAACTTACATTAACAAGAACCTTACATCAATGGAAAAGATTCATGACTTGCCGAATAAAGAAACATCACTTAGAGATGGGGACTTGGTTTCATTTGGAACTGGTACCGCTGTCTTCAGGTAATGTAACTAGGTTTCCAAGGTTTAGTATCATTTTGTGTGACACTGGCAAGAAGCATAAAGGAATACAGTTGTTTTTGGACAACTTATTCTTATGTGGTGGCATCCTTAGAACTCAGATAGTAATGTATTTTTACAAAAATCTAACTGTTGCTGGTTGATGCCAGGAGCAGTTGTTTCTGCTGATTATGAATGCTCACATAAGATGATGCACTGCTATCACATAAGACTTGCACTGCTACAATTTTTTTTCTTTTCTTTTAATACTTATATGCTTAATCCTTAAAATTCAACTGTGGCAGATTTTCCTTTGTTCCACTGAATTTGTTTGCATGCTGCCCGGAAAAATCTCAAGTGAATCATCCTCTTCAAGAAAAAATTTCATCAATCGGTTAGTGACGTGACAAGCGAGATACACATATTTGTTATATACCTGTTGATTTCCATGTTTACTTGCCTGCATGTTAACTTCAAGTATTATAGCTTCATTTGTAATATATCTTGTTGTTTTCGTAGGTGTGCTTCCAATACATATAAACTAGTGAAACTCTATATCTAATACGTATTGCGGTAGTCTTATAATGTTCTTGTAAAAAGACAATGATTACAGTACCAGCCTCATTTTTATAATATTTTTTTTAAAGGAAACTGAGATGCTTTAGATAAGTAGGTGCAGAATACAAAGAAAATGAACCAACAATCTACTAAACCAAATGACACTGAAACAAAACAGACAGTGATATTCTGAAAACAGAGAATGAAACAATGTACGTCTAAACACCCAAGCAAAAATGCACCTACCAGAAGTAATCAAAGGATAAATTCCTGAGAATAGCTGCTTCTCGATCCATTTACAGAAGGAAAATATTACAGCTAATATCAAAATCGACATACTCCTAAAAGCAAGGCCCAAAATTTGGCTTTAGCCACGATTAAGTCACTGCTTTTCCTGTAGGCATCTATTCAAGAAGTAACAGACCTAGGAGGTACTTAACCTTCCATATTGTGAAGGATGCCTTGAAAAGGATGGAAGATGATGATCAATTTATGTACTGAAGACTTACAAGAGAAAGTATGTAATGCCTTTTATCTATTATTGAAGGAGGGAAGTATTTTCAATCAAAGTTAGGAGAAAAAAAAAAAAAATCTTCTCAACCTCAATGTCCCTCATATTATCCAAAATAAAAAATCCTAAGGGTGGAAATGAAGTTTTGCACATATTTATGGATGCGTTTTAAGAAAAAGAAACAATACAAGAAAGAGACGCATGATAGAGCATTCCCTGTCCATTTCTGAATTTCAAACATTGATTGAAGCAAACATAATATTGCCCAGATAAATGTCTCTATATGGAGTGGTGTTGAACCTCTAACCATTATTTCAGAGTCTCACCCATTGACATGTAATTTGTATCACTCCGAATGACTGATGCCAAAGATATTAAACTCCACCAAGAATCTGTAGAACCACTAACCAAAAGGAATTATATTCTTATGTGTTGTTAGGTTTATTCCCTTAGACGATGTTGTTACTTCTCAAGTGGTAAAATGTGTCCTCAAAGAGTGGTAATTGAGTCCTTAAAGTGATAAAATACCAATTTAAGGACTCAATTACCACTTTGAGGACTCATGTTACAACTTTGAGGACTAATGTTACCACTTTGAGGAATCATTTTACAACTTTAGGATAAAGTTGATGCATGAGATGCATTAACACACCATAGCCTTACCCTAAAGTATAATGTATTTAAGAAAACTTAATAATAGGTACACTTTGCATCTGTCAAATATATTTCATGGGCGACCTCTCCAATCTAATGATTTTATATATTTCCTTTTCTTTTTTTTTGTTTTTTTTTGTTGGGGGGGATGTGGGGGTGGGGATTCATGTGAAAGACTTTGGCATATTTCGCTGATGAAGCAAAGATGTTCGCAATTGAAAAACATACTTGGAACATGGTTTCCTGTCTCATCGGTGACAAGTGTATGCTTTTCCAAAAGCCGTATGTTTCTCCTGCCTTTATGATAGAGCAATGCCTGTGGTGATTTCCTTCTGCCTCACAATGAATGGCACCGTAGGTAGTTTCTCATTGCTTAATGTTCTCAGTTTTAATTAAGGATGTGAATTTGAGTTTAGGAATGGAATGGTGGTTTATTTGAAGGCCAAAGACACATTTTGGGGGGTTATTCATTTCTCCATTTTCTGGTGTGGTTGGACTTTAGAGTGTATACTGTTCTATGTCAGACTTAAAGATCAGTTTCTGATGTCTTTACTTAAATACACTCAGAGGCATAGTTAGTTAAGTACAAGACCATATAATATGGGAAATGTTTGTGTTGGCTACTTATTCTAATAGTTCTTTCTCAAGCTCATCGTATTCTTAATTAATCAATTAACTCACTTGAAAATTCTGAAATATTCATTTATATTCATTTTTGCTCAAAAATGTGTAAAGTACGAAAAAAGAAAAAAAACATAAAAAGCTGTGTATACGTGTGTATAATACTTTTGGGTGCAAAAGCATTATACCTATTTTAACGAGTCCCTTTCAGAGCAATGCTCACATAGTTTTGTGGTTTTCCGTGACGGTTTTCATTGTTGTCTTGCATGCTTAGGTAAATAGGTTGCACTCCCTGGGTGCTTTGGATTTATTTGTACTTATTGACCAAAATTAACTAACCATTAGTCAGTTACATCTTTCGGTTGGGCAGTTTCTTAATCTAGTCGGGCAGTTATACCTACTTGTTGCAAAGTGATGTGTGGTTCTGATGTTAATTGAGGGTCTAGGGTAATCTAACTATTATGGTTTCTCATTAGGTGCTTGCATCACCTATCATTGGAGTCAGGAGTGCACGCATGTGCTTGTTGACCATGTCATGCCAATGAAAGAAGATCTATTGGATGCTATTATGAAGAAGAAACCTTTTGTAGTTGGAACTTGGGTTGAGGTAGGTGTAGTTGAATTATTCATTTATTATTATTAGTTCTATTATTATTATTTATTTTGGCATTTGTATTAGTGTCACGACTGATGACACATGCAGTAGTTTTTGGTTGAACCGGTGAGAGTTGATTCCTTGTAAGGTATCCAAGGACCTCATTCCTTGTAAGGTATCCAAGGACCTCTGTTTTCTCTGTTGTTTTAACTTTTTTTCCCGATGCGGTCAGGGAACTGTTCTACATGGGGGTTTTCCTTGCAATGCAATACTTGTTTCCAATTAACTGCAGTGCAGATGTGCAGTTTTTATTTCCAAAAGATTATTGTAATGGCGTAACAAATATTGCAAGTACAATAATTTTTAGATTCTGAATTATTTTCTATTTTATTTTTTGCTAATATTGTGCGTAAATCCTTCCTACAATTATTCCTTGCATTTTTCTACTTATAAATACTCCTAAGAAAAAAATAAATATTTAGCCAGAAACTCGATACCCAAATTGTTGCATACATTACTGCATTGCAGTAAAGGAACTGGCCGAACTGCATGGGAAAGAAAAGTGCTGACCTGAATGAGAAAAAGTCTGCAGAATTGACCTTATGGTTAATTTTCTAAAATTGTTAGATTTTATTAATGCTTTGGAGGATCTGGTCCTCTGGAAGTTCTTGGTTTTATCTACACCTAAGTTTCATCTCTTATCATATGTATGTGGCTTTTACTGAAGTTTAAATGAGAAAGAGGAGGAATAAAGGAAGATATAGCAGGGACCTCTGTGTGACATGGCCAATTGTTGCAATGTGAGAAACTATGACCAAGTGAAATAATCAAAGCTACTATCTTGGAAGAAGGAAAAGCGGGAACAGATGGTCAACTCCAGACATGCTTTGAGAAATGACTCATCTTAGTTCTAATCATGGTAAAGTATTGTACCAATTAATGATTGGTTTTATACTTGAAGGTTGAGTCAAGTTCAATAGATCTTAAGGTTAATGAGACTCATTACTTTACAATACCATTGGATTACAACACAGAAAAGGAAGATACCCAGGAACAAATATTCCCAACTGCTAGTTTGTGAAAGGAAATGGAGTGATGGTATATATGCAGATGATTTGGGGTTTCATGCACTAATAAGACACCCTATGAAGTGTAATAGAAGTGTGATCTTAAGACGTCCCATGCCTCATGATTGCTTTGAAGGGAAATTCTTTTTGGATAAGAAGTTACCAAAAGTTCTTTTTGGTAACATTGGTGAGAAGTTGCCACTTATTATATAGTTTTGTGACATGTAGGAAAATGTATTCAAATTGGTAATTCTAATCTTAATTTAGTTTGACTAGTTAAGCATTAGGATTATACAAAAATATTGCGTGGAATATAGCTGGATCTGCGAATGATTTTTGAAACTTCTGAATGTATCTTTTTTTTTTTTTTCTTTTTTTCTTTCTTCTTTTCAATTGATCGCAATCTGTTATCAGATTGCTCTTTCACTACATACACAGCGGTCACAGCCTGGTTGTTTCAATGTTGTTTTGTAGAGTTTATGTATTCTTCTTCTTTTTTTTTATTTCCCTTTTTTAATGATTACCTTTTGCACAAAACATCATATATCTTGTTTGCATCTGAAAATGCAGCTTTATCACAGCATGATGAAAAACTATGTTTAGTTCTGCTATTATAACTACTTATTACTACTTTGATGGCAATTTTGACTGAAATATATGTTCTTTTGTTATTGTTCCATGACTATTACTGATTGCTGTGGCTTATTTAGTTTCTTGCAGAGAAGAATATTCTCACTGAGTTTCCGTGTTACACACCGTGAGTGTTAATTCTTAATCTTGTTTTGGATTATATTTCTTGTAGATTAGCAATAGTTGTGCTGATACAAATATCTTTTGTTCTATCCCTTAATCAGCTTTTCTCCAACAATGACAGTGGATGGAACATCGGTCAAACTTGCAGACCCAAGAAGTCGAGAAAACTGTTTAGCAGGATATGCATTTTTGTTGGACTCGACACTTGTGGTAATGTTCCATTCTTTTAGTCCCTCAGAAATTCAGTATCATTCTTTTTTCTTAACACTTGAGTTTAACTTTATTTGTCATCGCATTGGAAATAAACACTATCCATTAATAAATAGCAACCCTGAATTGAACCAGATCAAAAAATTCAGCTTTGACGGACAAACCAAAATGTTGACCGAAAAAGGGAACATAATTTTATGAATGTGCTTGTTCTTCGTATTGTTAGTTTGCATTCAGCTTTTGGGTAAACTTGCACCCAATGAAAGTTTTCTACTCCACACTAAAGTATGATTGTAGAAGTGTGACTTGTCTTGGGCTGATGTAATGAGTAGTTTAGTTCTCTCCAATCTATGTTAAATGTTTAAGAGCTCAAATCCTCAGTACGTCTTTGCACTCTATGCTAATGTATTATACTCTCGCTCTTTCAGTATAGGTTTGGTGATCGGTTGCAGTCCTTACTGGAAATCAGTGGTGCAAAGATTCTTTACGTTGAAGGATTTAAATCAAATAGCCAAGTATGATTCTTTGTCTTATGATATGTGCGTACATACATGCAAGATAAATACTTAAATACCAACTTCTCAGGGTTCTTGTTTATGGCGGATTTTTACCCGCCTTCTACAGAGGTTTCTTTAAAAATGCTTAAAATTAAAAATAAACGAAATATACAATAAAATTAACAAAAGTTGACTTTAGCTTGTGGAACTCTTTTACATGGCCAGTTAAAACTTTGTAAAGTCTTGAATAATACTTATTTGTTAATTAGTCAAATTTACACATGGATATAAATCATATAATTATACTTGCAATTCTTATTCTCAGTATGTTATTTGGATTTGTCTTTCCTGTTCATAAAGATGTTGTTAGCTGTTAGTGAATTTGGTTGCTTCCCAGTTATTTCGAGTATCAACTGTCATATCATGGTTCATACTATTTCAAGGCATACAATATATATGTTTAGGGCTAATTACATAGGGTCAGTTACATTCCAGCCTCTATATTTTTACTATAGGATTTAGGGTTTACACATTGTTGCTTACTGTTGCCTCCATCACTTTACAAGTTAATTGACCGTCAACTGTGTTGTGTGGGTCTATGATCTAGCCCATGATTAATTAGTGTATGTTTTCTGCAAGACCAGGAGCCTTCCTAACCACAGCATCGTATTCCTAGTGATAGAGGTTGTTAGTGCAATCCCATTTTTGTCCAATAAGGAAAGATTAATTAAAAAGTACTTGTTTGTTATACGGAATGAAAGGCAGTTGCCCAAACCAAAAGGGATTAGGATTTTATGCCTTTATAAAGTTTGGTCCAAGATTAGGTCCAACATTTTTATGCCTGCAACCAAAACTGTTTTCTGTCTTCTGCTCTGTTTTCTCTTCAAATCTATGCATTGGGAACAAAGCAACAGTCATAAAATTAGCTAGGAATTGTTACTACAACCATCATTTTGCAATTATGGTTGTGAGAGGGGAGTGATTAATGTGCAGGGTCAAGCCAACTTGGTATGAACTAGGCACTTGCTTATAACATCCATAGATGGATTGAAGAAAAAGTAAAATGTCCCGGTAAATTGAATCTTATTTGATTTCCTTAGACCCACCCATGGGCCTTTAAGATCTATCTTCTGTTTGGATCTGCAACCATTTGAAAATTCTAAAAGAGATGAACATCAGTTCTGGAGAGAGGATGAAAGTTTTCATGGACAAAGAAAGAGATGGTGGAGGAATTTGTTTTAGATGTGCAGAGAAGGGAGGTGAGGAAAAGAAAGAGGAGGAGAAGGGGACGGGCCAAAGTTTTCTGATCTATAGATATGTATCCTGATAACCTGCTCTAAGTCTGTGATCTCATGTTGGGTCCTGCTCTAAGTCTGCTGGGTACAAATTGCTTGTTTTTTTTTATTACCTGCCTCTGAAATGAAAGCTATAGAAAAGTTTACATTGCTGATTTCACCGGTGATTTATGTACACCAAAGCTGTTTTTATAGGGTACAGATAACAAGGGAAGTTATTGCTTGATGGTGAATTTCTTTTATAACAAATTGTATATTTGAACACTAGGCAGCAAATTGAGTATGTTGTTTATTTTCTATATCTTTTTTGATGTCAGATCCCAGATTGCGCAGTCAGTGATCATGATGTTTGTGTTGTCCCAGAACGGTTGTCTGATGATTACTGTGATAAGCTTGGGTCACTATTACGAGTGAAGGAACTAGACTTATTATGTGCCATATTGAATGGACGGCTGGATCCATCGATGTTAAAATCACCTTGTGGTACGTACTCTATACCTTTTGCACAGATGTGGAACTTGTCAAAAGTGATCGATGTAAATAACATTATGGATTCTGTTGTGATGGACAATTGGATACACTATTATTTTCTTAATACATTTTTAGAGGTTTCATATACTTGCGCTTGCCATGGATTAACAACTAAATCAACTATAAAGCCTAATTTTTTTTAAAGGCACTTGAAGGAAACAATGATCTGTCTTATTGACTCAAAACATGTGCATTCAGTCTCAGGTTGTAAGTAAAAAATGATCTACCAACATATTCCTAAAGCAGCGAGAAGACACGTTAGATTGATGTCTCAGAAAGATAAATCAAACAAAGTGTCTAATGATATATTCACTTGGGCCCAGTAATAATTATAAAGGGGAGTTCAAAATACAACGGTACTTAGTAGCAAATATAGTAATAAAAAATGTCTAATTCCAACAGGTTAGATTTAGCATCTCCAACAAGGATAGCTAAATATATTGTTAAAGTAGCTAAGAGCTATATTTAGCTATCCATTTAGATAGTTTTCTTCCAACATGAATAGCTATTTCAATAGCTAAATCAAATTTTAACGTTGGAAACAGAAAAAATTTGAACGTTGAGAATTTAACGTTAAATTCTCTCTCCTCAATTGAAAAATTTAGCTGTCCTCTTTATCAATTCCTAAATTTGTTCAATTCCTTAGGTATTCTATTGGAGCTCAGATTTACCTCAAAAATTGACAAATGATTAAAAACAATAACAATACTGTTGGAGATGCTTTAGCCATTAGATTGGTAAGAAGCTAGATAAACTGAGTTTATTTGATGGACTGTACATTATTTTTGCTGTTGGTTTATATCCTTTCAAGCTAAGCTATCAAGCTGAACTTGTATCATCATAACGAAGACTTCCTCACACATCTGTGTTTTACTTTTGCTCTTCCCTTTATTAATTTGTGTTGAGAGTTTCCTTCAAAATAATTATTTCTGTTTTTTTGTTTTTTTGTTTTTTGTTTTGTTGTGTGTATGTATTTTATTTGGGTGAGGTTTTAGTAATTCTCTGTGGTGTACAAAAGTTTGGAGCACAGTTGTTCTTTTCCAAAATTGTGGGTACTCATGTAGTTGCAGAGTTTAAAATACCATTTAAACCTCCTACTTGTTCTTTTGCAATCACGAATGTTTGCACTCCATTTTCTTTTAGTTCGTCTATATATGTCTTTACCGAAAGATAAAAAATGTGGGTACAAGGGCTTCCGATTCAAATTTGAGATCTTCCAATTCAAACATTAGCGCTGAAATATAACATCTTCTTTTTTTCCTGCAGTTATTCTTTTATCAATTGTAAACTTTTACTTTTTGGCTTTCTGTTTTTGGTTTATCATACAAACTCTTTTGCTTTTTCATTGACGTGAGGGAGAATAATATCAGCTACTTTCTTTTTGCAGTAGTTGTCTCATCTTCATGCTCAACAGATGAAACTGTGGTAGCTGATTCTGATGTAGAAGAAACAGCCACATCAGTTCTGGGAACTGTATCTCTTGGCACTGGAGTTGCTGAGAATGTGCCCCATGAAACATCCATAAATCATGCAGTTCACAAATTGGAGAATGACTTTGTCATGAGCTCTAGACGCAGTGGTGACATATCAACCATAAGTGGCAAGATTGATGATTCTGAAAGTGGGATTGCTGATATTATTTATAGCCAAGATTTGATTGTGCGAGATAAGAGCATACCTTGTACCATTGTTCATAGTGCAAACAACAGATTCATAAATTTCAAACGCTTCAGAAAGGTAATGACCTAAGCTTTCTCAGTTGCATTTACCATGCAGTGACATCCATAATCAGCATTTCTTAAATTTATAATTTGATATGTCAAGTGATGATACATATCCTGTGTCCTTTAGTTTTGAATTATACTAAGTACATATGTAGAGTGTTTCATTCTGCCTTTGTCTTATTTTACAGTAATAACTAGTAAGACATTACCAACTTATTTTTAAGCTGTGTAGTTTTGAATTTACGTGATTTAAGTCAATCCCAGTCTTCATGGAACTATTCCAACAACTCATTCTGCACTCCTTTTTCTTTTTTTGGACTACCAAAGTTACCCTAAGTTTGAGTTTTGGAACAACCCATAAACTGCTCCTTATGCAAACCTGACTGGTTCAGTTTGAAGGAAATTTATGTTCCTTCTTGCACTCAAATGATGGCTTGGAGGAAGTCCCATTGAACTATTGGTTGTATGGGCTTGCAGCTCCGTGGAATTGGATCGAGAAACTTGTTACTTGAAGCATCTGAGACAATATTCAAATGGAGTACCGGTTTCAAACTGCAGTGGTGAGATGTGGGAGATATGCTGGAGGAAAGCTGAGGATCATGTCTGCTGCTTTGTGGTGTTATATTTGTTAACTTTGAGCAGGCAATCAGGATCTCAAATCTGAAAATACTGTAACTTAGAGTAATTCTGGAAGTTCAATAATATAAAATGATGGAGTGCTTCAGTACTTATCTGGAGTATGAACAGCGCCCTTTATTTAATGATATGCCCATCAGTATTAGGTTATCTGAGAAAAGCAAACTTGCTAATCTCACTTTTTCGTGCCACTGGAAATATATAGGAAAAGTCATGTCCATTCTTCAATTTTCTTTGTGTTTTCTATCATCAAGTTTATAATTTAGTTTTCAGTATGCTGATGCCTAGCACAGTCGAATATAATTGCCTTACGAATTCTAGAGTGTTTATAAAGAGTGCTGTAATGCATACCTGTAAAACTACCATGGATTTTGAAATTCCATCTCTCTTTCTCTCCCTCTGGGAATTGGTACTGCAGACAAATATTCAGTCTGGGAATAGCTTCAACAATCTCATTCCATTCTCCAAGGACCCATATAAGTAAGAACCTTTTTATCAAGCCTATCCAATTCTGTATGCTGTGTTTGTAACGTCAACAGGTGTTTAATTTATATGTTTTTTTTTTGTTTCTTTATAATAGTGATTCTGACTATGGGAATGAGGAAGTGGTACAGTCTGTGAAGGACGAGAAAAGGAGAAAGCACAGGGAAGCTATATCTGAAGAATTATTTAATACAGAACAGTAAGGCATCTCCTTTATTCTCTCAGCCAAAAGGGGATATGACCGAGAACTTACAATCTGTTTCAATGATGTAGGGGTCGACGTCATGGTGTAGCTGGTTCTCTACGTGGGATACTTGGTCATGGAAAATGATGGAATCACCAGCTCAAAGAGAAACAAAAGGTGAACTTTAATCACTTTTCTGCTAGGCAGGATTAGAATTGGGGTAGAAAAGGTGAATTGTGTGACTATCTTTTGGGTTCATTTTACCAGTTTTGTTTTTGGACAATTCAACCAGTGGATTTAATTTGCAAATGAATCTGAAGCCAGTTTTGGTATATAACCAATCAATATGTTATTGAGTTGCGATGTTTTACGGGGGAAAATATAGGACAATGAATCTGATATTATATTGATTTAGATGGTTACAAACGTTAGATTAGCATAATTTTTTTTTCTTCTATCTTTAGTTTGCGCAAAACTCTTGAGAGGTCAGTGATTCAGTGTGACACAATGCTATTATGAATTGATAAAAGAAAAAACCGGTTTGTGAACGAGTAAAATAGTCTGTTTTTATTCCCATTGGTGGTTGATAAATTATATATTTTATTGATTAGATGGTTAGAAATATTAGACTAGCTTAATTTGTCTTTCTTCTTTTAGTTTTAGTGAAACTGTTAAGAGGTCAGTGACTAAGTCTGACTACACTGTTATTATGATTTGATAAAAGAAAAGAAATGGTTCTTGGATGAGTAACAGTGAGTAGTGCAATGGAGATGCAGTTGATAGAAGGCCTCAGAGTAGGAAGAGAAGATATGGAAATATCTCATTTGGAGCTTGCGGATGATAAAATCCTTCTCCTTTACTATTGAGAATTTGAGCAATTTATCAAGGGTGATCGAGTCTTTTTGTAATTTTTGTTGTATGGATTCCAAAAAAATGACGGTTTAAATGTTCATTTACTAGGATTCATATACCAGGAGAGTAGAGGCTAGCTTCAATTACCAGGCTGCAGTGTGGGAAGCTGGCCAATCAATAAAATGGACTGCTTCTCACTGGAAATCTTTGGGATTGGAGCTTATCTAATTTGGCGGTGAAGAAAGTACACAGAAAGTTCGGGGGTTGAAAAATCAAAAATGCTTTGTTCTGAGATGGTGATAGATAAGTATTTGTCCAATTGTTAGGATATATGTACTTTATATAGTTTCTCAATATTATTTTGGGAGTGCTTCTAGATACTTATTGTTGTAATCAGATGGTTAAATATACCATGTTTATATAAAATATGATAAAATTTTTATCGATATTTGATATTTTCTCGATATAATTTATTTTAATTATACATTTTAATTTATTTTGTTTTGTTTTGCTTAACATGTAACTCAAAAAATATATATATACATACAAGAGTTCTACTAACTTTGAAATGACGAAAAAATGATACATTTATTGAAATGTAAAAAATAAATTATTTTGTTAAAATAAATGCAAAAAATGATACATTTATTAAAATGACGAAAATGCCCTAAAAATTTAACGGTGTTAGTGGTCAGGATATAAAAATGCTAACGGAACGAAATTTCGGGTATGAAAATGCAAGTTTTTGATAGTTAGGTATGAAAATGAAAACAACATCAAAGTTTGTGTGATGTTTTGTAATTAATCATTTATTTTATGTGTTTTATTTTTTGTTTATTTTACAGAAAAGCAGTCTTTCCCGTCAAGGATGATATGAGAGAAGAGATTGAATGCATGATATGAGAGAAGAGATTGAATGCTTTTTGTTTGTTTTTGTAAGAGTTTTGAAATAGAGAGCATTGTGATTTGTACCAAAGACCATTGTGAAAGAAGCAAGGGACAAACTGTGCAACCATGAAAGTCTCAAAATTCAAATTGATCCCTCTTTCTTTGGGTAAATATGTATGGAACTTTTCTTTATTTTCATGGTTTTTTCAAGTTTGAAACTACTGAATAAATTTTTAGGAGAAATAGCCACTTCTCTAATCATTGATCTAATCTTATTCGTAGTATTTTTTGTTCTTATTGTATATTGATATCCGATGATCAAAACTAATGAACTCTTCTTGCTCATTATTTTTTTGACAATATGGATGCTGATCTCTTTTGGGGTATAGTTGATAGTTGGTTAATAGTTACAAAGAGTGCTACGGGCAACAACGAGAAAGTAGAGTTTATGAGATGGCCATAGTTAGGGGAAAATAATCAAAGAACTACAGTGGGAAAGTACTTCCCTTTTTTCAACTCTACAATTTATTCATGTAATCATGTCCAAAGAAATTGTAGACACTTTTGGACACAAAAGTACATTATATTTGAAAACATATCCAATCGAGAAACTTATTCTATAAATAATATTTCAAGAAAAAAAAATTAGACTGAAGACATTTGTCCAAGGTTCTAAAACTCGGTCAACTCGGCCGAGTACTCGGCGAGTACTCGGTACTCGGCTAGTCACCGTGGCGATTTTGGCCTACTCAGTGCCTCTAGTCGGCCAGCAGAAAATCGGCCGAGTACTCGGTCCAACTCGGTCAACTCGGTCCAACTCGGGTCCAACTCGGTCAACTCGGTCAGCCGAAAAAAAAAAAAAAGAGGCAAACGACGTCGTTTTGAAACCCTAATAAGAAGAAATGTCTCTAGTCTCTCGCTCGGTCGCTCCAGACGCTCAGTCCC